>NC_059502.1:39722563-40025315 GCF_914767665.1 Harmonia axyridis | reverse complement strand
ACCACCGGAAAAAAAAGAAATTTCGAGCTGATAGTTGATCAGTTGTACAGGAGCCAGACAAACTATTTTGAAAATGCTGACTCAAACTCGAAGAACAAATATTGGAAAAATATTCACCGAAAATATCAGCTACCTCTCGTTCATCACAATAAATTCTCCCGTTTACATTTAAATTGATGTTACAATGGCAGCTCTTGCTGGCAGTCTCCTTCCGAACAAGATTCCATATTGTTTTAACTTTGTTGCTAGAACACTCTACGAGATCTTTATGAAAATTTAATTTGGTTTGGTTCAGCAAATTTTTGTACTCCCTCTTTTTTGAAAGGTAAAGTTCTCTAGCCCTTTCAGATTTCAATTGTTGAAATAGCCAATGAGTATTTTTCAATTCACGATTAGCTACTCTTACCTCTTCAGTTATCCACAGTGCTTTCCGGTTGTTCAAAATTTTTTTCTTCTTGATAGGACAAGCTGAGTTCAACAGAAACTCCAGAACATCGAAGAACCGCTTGAAACCGTCGTTAGGATCAGATGTATCATATACGTCTTCAAATGACGTAGAAGAGGCCATAGAGGCGAGATTAAAAAGATTATTACCTGAAAGTAACCTGAATGTGCGAATCTCGCCCGTAGTGGGAACCCTCATGGTGTTCGTGATGACAGATACAATTACAGCCTTGTGATCTACAATACCAGCATCAACAACCCTATCAGTCAAAAGCTCCCTATCAATATTCGTCAGGATATAATCGATTTTGCAAGATGACGTTATTCCGTGAATATTGGTGAATATCCTAGTGGCTTCCAAGGAACTGATACTCAGACCAAATTCCAAGAGAAGGCAATCTAAATGTCTGTGGGATTTGAAGTAATCAATATTAAGATCTCCACAAATAAAAACTGATATTGACCCTGTGTAACAATAATTAAGAACATAAGTGAACATTTTACAGAATAATTCAATATCACCAGTAGGAGGCCTATAGACACTTACCACACAAATGCTTTTAGACATATATTTTAAATTCATTGCACAAAACTCGCAATGTATCTCTAGCGAGAATTCTTCAATTTGAGGAATATTCTTAAATTGTTGTGTATTTTTTAAGTAAATTACCGTTCCCCCATGCATTCTTGTAGGACGACAATATGAGGCGGCCAAAACATAATTTTCAAGGTTCATGAAAGCAATCTCTATTTTATCACACCAATGTTCAGCAATGGACAAAATATCAGGTTTCTCGAGATCAGTGAAGACTTCGAGTTGGTTGATTTCATTACAAATACCCTGAGCATTCAACTGAACAATTATTAAATTGTCGAGTGAAGGATTACCCTCAGGAACCTTTACATATTTTAAATTATCCCCTAAGGGGCTATGCTGGATTGACGACGCTTCATAAAAAACTTATTTACAGCAACGCCTTCTGGCCAAAATTAGGATCCAAGACCTTTTGAAGAAGCTCAGCTGGTAAAGTGACTTTGAATGACGAGTAAATCTCGGGTCTTCTAGAAATTAATTTTTCGCATGTCACATTAGGTATAAGTTCACCAAAGAAATCCTTCAATTCATCATTGGTAGTTGAAGGACTGAGACGCGAGACGTGTAAATGTGCAACATGTTTAGGGACCACTTTTAGGTTACTAGATGTTGATGTACCCACTATTGGCTTCAATACTCTTCTGGATGATTCAACATTCTTGGATACCAAAGCAGTAGTATGACTAGCTGGTCCAATGGGATGGTAGCGTTTCTTTTTCTTGCCAGATGTGAACAGAGTCCACTGGGAACTCTCGGAAGAGACATCATTTTTGAATCTTCCATTCGTCTCCGCCACTGCTCTGTTATTCACGGCAATTTCCTTGTCTTTCTGAGTCATAATCGTATTAGACTGTATTGCATGCGATTCAGATGGGCCCGCAACGGAATTCCCAATATGTGGAATCTCGGAAACACTCATGTCAGCTGTTTCTGCGATAAACGCATATTTCTTTCTTTAGTTCTTGGGTTTGTTTAGATTGACTTTCTAACATAGTTTTCAAAGTATCAATTTCTTTTAAGAAAACTGTAGATAATTCACTCACAATTTCCATCCTCATAGCGGCTAAGGTCTCCTTAGTGACGAAAATACTACCAGAGGAATTCCCCGTTTTGACTCGTCCCACATCAGAAGTCTTTGGTTGCCGACAGGCTTCGCAAATCCATTTATTCGTGGGATTTTCACGAATTTTATTGAAACCTTCCACAGATAACTTTACACATTTAATATGATAAGTTTTCTCACAATTACTTCAACAAATAGAATCATCGTATCTATCTATTTTAACGGAACATTGAGAGCAACTAATTCCACGACTGTTCGACATGTTGGATATATATATATATATATATACAGGGTGTCCCGTAAAGACCACGTCAAACCGAGGGAGAATGTAGATCAAAGGATAACCCACCTGCTATGACAAAATTCCTATTATAAAAGTCTTACCATTTTCGATATATTTTTTTTTGTGAAAATAATGAATTTTTCCCCCCTTCCAATAGTTTTGTCCTTTCGGTTGGTACAATTCTACATCTTTTTGGTTAATTTTTTCAGTAAAATATTGCTGAAGAATGATTTCAACGTTTACGTTAAAAACATCCTCCGAACATTTTAAAGAGGGGCTATGAAAAATATTTTTATTGGAGATTTTGGTAGTGGATTATTTTTCTCATGAAGTTTATCCCATCGTAGTGGAAAAAAAATGTACCGAGCTACTGCTGCACATTACACCAATAAATTGTCTATTTTATAGTGATTTCAAAGATGTATCACACAAGTCATTTGTTATTCAAAGAAAAAAGATATGGCTGTTTTTATCCAAATGGGTACGTTTCTGACATAATCAAGTTTGTCAATTCTGTTAAGAAATCTTCGATATTGCATTACTTAGTGAACAATGGCAATTGTTTACGTGCGAAAATATTACTCGCATAATTATTCACCTCAACGAAATTCAATTTTGCCGGCAAATTTTGCGAAAACATCATGCAGATCCAGATTTTTTTAATAAGATCATTAGGAGCGACGAGTCTACCTGTACATGAATCTCCACAATTTGCATGGCTGGAATATCATAAATCTACACGAGGTGAGAGAAGATAGATCCCAATATCGATTCAAGATCAATTTATGGACTGGAATATTTAATGGTCCAATTTTGGGCCCGATCGAACTGCCGCCATTACTGAACGCAAACAATTATTTGGAATTTTCAACCAACCAGCTGCCCATTTTATTGGAAGATGTGCCACTAGCGCTGCGACGTAGTCTGTGGTTTCAACATGATGGATGCCCAACACATTACGGACTCGAAGTTAACGCTCATTTAAATAGAACGTATCCCCTGGATTGGAAGAGAAGGTGAAATTTTGTGGCCTCCTCGTTCACCTTACCTAAATCCTCTGGACTTTTAATATTGGGGCTGCCTAAAAGACAAAGTATACGCAATACCCATACGTGATGAAGCCGAATTGCGGATGCGTTCTCTCAATTCTTCTTCATCTCGCATCATCACCTAAATCCTATATGGACTTTTATTATTGGGGCTGCCTAAAAGACAAAGTATACGCAACACCCATGCGTGATGAAGCCGAATTGAGAGAACGCATCAGCAATTCGGCTTCATCACGTATGGGTGTTGCGTATACTTTGTCTTTTAGGCAGCCCAATATTGAAAGTCCAGAGGATTAAGGTCTTCATGTACCCATCCTTGGTGCAGGGAGACTCTTCGCTCCAAAATGATCTTATTGAAAAAATCTGGATCTGCATGATGTTTTCGCAAAATTTGCCGGCAAAATTGAATTTCATTGAGGTGAATAATTATGCGAGTAATATTTTCGCACGTAAACAATTGCCATTGTTCACTAAGTAATGCAATATCGAAGATTTCTTAACAGAATTGACAAACTTGATTTTGTCAGAAACGTACCCATTTGGATAAAAACAGCTATATCTTTTTTCTTTGAATAACAAATGACTTGTGTGATACCTCTTTGAAATCACTATAAAATAGACAATTTATTGGTGTAATGTGCAGCAGTAGCTCGGTACATTTTTTTCCACTACGATGGGCTAAACTTCATGAACAAAATAATCCACTACCAAAATTTCCAATGAAAATATTTTTCATAGCCCCCCTTTAAAATGTTCGGAGGATGTTTTTAACGTAAACGTTAAAATCATTCTTCAGCAATATTTTACTGAAAAAATTAACCAAAAAGATTTAGAATTGTACCAACCGTAAGGACAAATTTATTGAAAGGGGGAAAAATTCATTATTTTAAAAAAAAAAAAATATCTCGAAAACGGTAAGACTTTTATAATGGGAATTTTGTCATAGCAGGTGGGTTATCCTTTGATCTACATTCTCCCTCGGTTTGACGTGGTCTTTACGGGGGACACCCTGTATATATATATATATATATATATATATATATATATATATATATATATATATATATATATATATATATATATATATATATATATATATATAGGAGGTGTGGTTGGGTATCTAGGCAATTTAGAAAAGATCAACAGTCTATAGTCTATTCATCTATATTTCGAACCAATATGCGGTTCTTCTTCAGGATGCTAAAAAAATTATACAGAAATGGGTTTCTTTGATGACATATATATATATATATATATATAAATCATAAGGATAAGGACAGGAAAGCTATATAGCTTTCCGCGTGGTGATGTCGGTTGTTGCCCGAAAACACATTGGGTCTTCCTGCTGAAACCACAAATGGATTGCTGGCTTCTGTTGACACGAAACACGTGTCTACGGTTAGCATTTCTCTGTGAGGGACTGTCCTTATCCTTTTGTGCTTTGTTTTATGAACAAAAACCCTCGTTATCCTTAACACATGTGATAATCCCGGGACTCGGATGTCACGCAGGTAGCTATAGCTTCCTACGTGGTGATGTTGGTTGTTTCCCGAAAACCCATTGGGTCTTCCTGCTGAAACCACAAATGGACGGCTGGCTTCTGTTGTTGACTCTGTTTGTTTGTTGTTTGTTTCAGGTGTTGCTCATCCTAACACTTTTGCACCGTACTGATGAGGGCCTAAAGCCCGAAACACGTGTCTACGGTTAGCATTTCTCTGTGAGGGACTGTCCTTATCCTTTTGTGCTTTGTTTTATGAACAAAAACCCTCGTTATCCTTAACACATGTGATAATCCCGGGACTCGGATGTCACGCAGGTAGCTATAGCTTCCTACGTGGTGATGTTGGTTGTTTCCCGAAAACCCATTGGGTCTTCCTGCTGAAACCACAAATGGACGGCTGGCTTCTGTTGTTGACTCTGTTTGTTTGTTGTTTGTTTCAGGTGTTGCTCATCCTAACACTTTTGCACCGTACTGATGAGGGCCTAAAGCCCGAAACACGTGTCTACGGTTAGCATTTCTCTGTGAGGGACTGTCCTTATCCTTTTGTGCTTTGTTTTATGAACAAAAACCCTCGTTATCCTTAACACATGTGATAATCCCGGGACTCGGATGTCACGCAGGTAGCTATAGCTTCCTACGTGGTGATGTTGGTTGTTTCCCGAAAACCCATTGGGTCTTCCTGCTGAAACCACAAATGGACGGCTGGCTTCTGTTGTTGACTCTGTTTGTTTGTTGTTTGTTTCAGGTGTTGCTCATCCTAACACTTTTGCACCGTACTGATGAGGGCCTAAAGCCCGAAACACGTGTCTACGGTTAGCATTTCTCTGTGAGGGACTGTCCTTATCCTTTTGTGCTTTGTTTTATGAACAAAAACCCTCGTTATCCTTAACACATGTGATAATCCCGGGACTCGGATGTCACGCAGGTAGCTATAGCTTCCTACGTGGTGATGTTGGTTGTTTCCCGAAAACCCATTGGGTCTTCCTGCTGAAACCACAAATGGACGGCTGGCTTCTGTTGTTGACTCTGTTTGTTTGTTGTTTGTTTCAGGTGTTGCTCATCCTAACACTTTTGCACCGTACTGATGAGGGCCTAAAGCCCGAAACACGTGTCTACGGTTAGCATTTCTCTGTGAGGGACTGTCCTTATCCTTTTGTGCTATATATATATATATATATATATATATATATATATATATGATTTTTAGTAGTAGTAAGTATATACAGGGTGGCCACTTTTTCAATGGGATTGAATTGGTAACTTTTAAACCATAAGAGTTAGAAGGTTGGTCAAATGGAGAAAAAGTTGCATGCATAGAAGCATTATCAAGCAGTTCAAACAAATCGAGATTATCAGGGACGGTTTTCGAGATATCATAAGAAAATTAAATTATGTCATTTTGATTTTTCTTTTTTTCCTACTTCATTTCAAATATATATATATATATATATATATATATATATATATATATATATATATATATATATATATATATATATATATATAAATCATAAGGATAAGGACAGGAAAGCTATATAGCTTTCCGCGTGGTGATGTCGGTTGTTGCCCGAAAACACATTGGGTCTTCCTGCTGAAACCACAAATGGATTGCTGGCTTCTGTTGTTGACTCTGTTTGTTTGTTGTTTCTTTCAAGTGTTGCACATCCTAACACTTGTTCACCGTACTGATGAGGGCCGAAAGCCCGAAACACGTGTCTACGGTTAGTATTTCTCTGAGAGGGACTGTCCTTATCCTTATGATTTGTTTTATGAACAATTACCCTCGTTATCCTTCCGACATGTAATGCATTTCACCCGTAAAACGAACGGTGATATATATATATATATATATATATACATTTTTTTTTTTTTTAACCACCGTTCGTTTTACGGGTGAAATGCATTACACTTCGGGCGCTTTGCCAAGATCTGTATAGCCACTACGGACCTTGGAGAAATTTTCTTACTGTTCTTGTCGTATACAGTATTATTTGCTTTTGTGAGCTGGATATCACATTTCGGTCCAGGCAAAGCCTTTTGGTGTTCTCAGGTAGATGTTTCTCCACCAGGCCGTTAACTGAGATTATCATCGGGAGCACATTTACTGATTTCAGCCTATACATCTCACGTAGTTGGATAGCCAGATCGGAGTACTTTGTTATTTTTTCTGTGTACGCCCTTGCCATGTTGTCATCTGCTGGGACAGTGAAGTCCAACAGCAAGCAAGTTTTCCGTTCCCAATCAAAGATGGCAATGTCTGGCCTATTGTGCGCCGCTCCTCTGTCCGTCACGAGAGTTGCGTCCCAATACATTTTATGGCGTTGATTTTCCAAAATGGTTTTTTGGCATGTATAAATGTTGCTCTACCTCATCCTTGAGCAACCCAAGTTTTAAAGCAATCTGCTGATGGTATATACGTCCCATCGCATCATGCCTACCAAGATATTCCACGGGGCAAGTATGGGACACGAGGAGGTGATATGCTGTATGGACTCCGGAGCCTCAGCGCACCTCCTACATCGGTCAGATGGGACCTCTTGCTTCGCAATATGCTTCATATACATCCTTGTGGGCATCACCTAGTCCTGTATCGCCAAGAGTCTTCCTTCCGTTTCCGGGAAAAGGTAGCCTGCACGAAGGTAAGTAAGAGATTCTACCCTTTCTACTTCTCTACTTTTCAGGTGAGATGGATATCGGCCGTGCAAAGCTTTGGCGCTTCACTCCGCGATAAGGTCTTCCGCAGAGGGTTGAGAGACCTGATATTCCAAGTCGGAGAGCTTCAGTGGAGACAATTTCTCGTCCGCTTCTCGGATCGCCCTAAACATTGGTGAGTTTCTTTTGAGGAAGTACTGCCTGAGGTTGCTGATATTCTTTCCATGGTCTGCCTCTAAGCTTAATAACCCCCTTCCCACTTGATGTCGTGGTAGGTAAAGCCTGATAGTGGAGGAGTGGGGATGGTGCACTCCATATTTAGTCAGGATTAATCTCACATCCCTGTCTAGGGCACGGAGCTCAGTCGTCGACCAATTGAGTACACCGAATGAATAAGCCATGATTGGGATCGCCCATATATTGATGGCCATGAACAGAGCCTTGGAATTCAGCTTGACTCTGAGTAGCAAAACGACCCTTGCCAAAAGCTTCTCCTTAAAGGACTCTTTCATCTCTGGTGTTCTTATTTCCAACGCCTGTTTGATCCCCAGGTATTTGTATGGGACTTCTTTATCCAGTGCGGGTATTGTGATGTTATTCATCAAGGCTACTCCCTCCGTAGTATCCTCGATTTTTCCCCTCCAGACATCGAGCACGGCACATTTTTCAACCCCCAGTCAATTGGGATGAAGATCCCAATTGACTCGCTGAAAGCTGAAACTATCTCCAACATTCTTCTCAGTTGTTCGGAGTTCGCTGCATAGAGTTTCAAGTCGTCCATATATAAGCGGTGAGAGATGGTGACTTGTCTGTTCTTATTTATGACATATCCATATTTGGTGTTGTTGAGGATTATGCTGAGAGGATTGAGAGCCAGACAGAACCAGATGGGGCTCAATGTGTCTCTGTGAAATATACCCCTATTCATCTTTATTTGTTCTGTCTCCACTAGTGCATCTCCCGATCGCACGAGAAGGGAGGTCCTCCAGTTCTTCATCAGGTGCCCCAGCAGCTCGATCACCTTTCCAGCTACCCCATGCATTTCCAGGACTTTCAGCAGCCATGTGTGCGGGACGGAGTCAAAAGCCTTTTTGTAGTCCACCCAGGCAACGGAAATATTTCTGAGCTTTTTTCGCGCTTGGTTGGTGAGAATATGATCTATGACTAAAAGCTCTTTACACCCCTTTGTCTTCTCTCGGCAGCCACCTTGCTCTTTGGTCATTAAGTTATGCTCTCTGATGTGTCTACTGATATATTTCGTGAGCACTCCAGTTAAGATCTTATAAACCGATGAAAGACAAGTTATTGGGCGATAGTTCTTGGAATCTTTTTTATCGCCATCTTTTGGAATCAGGTAAGTGACTTCCCGCGTGAGAAAGCCTGGCAATAGGGTAGGGTTGTTGATGGCATTTTGTAGGAGCAGTGCTAGTTTTTCGTGCACATTGCTGAAATACTTCCACCAATAGTTGTGGAGTTTGTCAGGCCCCGGGGATGCCCAGTTGTTGGAGCCCCTGAGTATTTCAGGTATATCCGACTGCCACAGGTTTATTTCGTCCATAGGTTGTATGGATATTCCCTGCTGTGCTTCCTCTATCCAGTACGCGTTGTCATCATAGGTGCTTTCCCTAGACCACACCTCAGTCCAGAAGCTGTGCGCTTCATCGGGTTCTAGTTGACCAATTTCCCCTTTGTCTCCTATCTCCAGAGTACGAAAAAATTGTTTCTGGTCCTTATAAAATAGATTGTTGTTTTTGTAGCGTTTAGTCCTCTCGTCATATCGTCTAATACGGTTCCCCAATGTCTTGATTTTTTGTTTCAGGTGATCGGAAACGACTGTTATCCTTTCTTTGAAGTGCGGGTCCTTGCATTTAATACGGGATTCCGAGGCTATCTTCTTAACAGCTTTGATAACCTTAACATTTGAAGTTGCAGAATGGAGGTAAGTATGGACTACACCAATCTTCTTTCTAATAGCTGTGATCTTTTGCTCCAGGCGCAGCTTCCAAGGAAGTACTGTGAGTGATCCTGGAGTATTTTGGTGGTGATCAGTCCGTTGCCCAAGTGCTTCAGAGACCGTCACGGCGCCCGCATAGACTACATCCACCAGCTCTTCAAGCGTCTCAACGTTCACAAGGTGCTCCGGTAGGATTGAGTTCACCTTTATCACCATATCGCGAGTCGCCCTAGAGAACCTCAGCCGCGGAATCCTTGGTCTCCTCTCCGCAGCTACTCCCGAAAACCTCATTAGGTTACCAGTGAAGGATCTTTGTATTGAGTCTTCTTCCGGCGTCTTTAGGAAAAGACCGCTCCTTCTAATGCCGATGGATGGCTTCCTTCTAGCTTCCTCTGGTGGGTCTGTGGCATCTTGAGTTGCGATGGTCGGATAGCAGGCTGCCTTAATGCACTCCAGCTCAGCTCGGCATAGTTTTTGGTTGTCAAATATCCATCGAACCCTATTGGAGAGCAGTTAACCATATGCCGGGCGATACGGGCAGATTTCGTTCCATATCTCCAATAATAGGTTCCTGTAAGTGGTATTACGGGTCTCAACAAGGTCCAATGCAATAAAATGAGCACGCATAACCATGCAATTCTCTTCCTTTGACCAGCGTGTTCGCCTATCCAGCTGTGGCTTTGCCGTAGTGGTGTGGACCGTTTGTCCACCCAAACTATCGGGGCTTTCTCCATGTGGCCTTGCGGTGCCATCTCGGAGGGGTGCGCCGCTTGCTCCACACGTACCTCCAACAGGCCGAACATCTGGACGGTTCCGAAAGGAGCCGGCCTGAGACTCCTCACCGCCCTGCGTTCTACTTCTCGTTACAGGAGATGATACAATTCCCTACCAAGGGTGCTAGCCTTGGATAGGTGAGGCGACTCGGGTACGCGGGGACGTCACACCCCGATAGTCTCACGACCACCCTGCGTATTATATATAAATTATTCTCAATATATATATATATATATATATATATATATATATATATATATATATATATATATATATATATATATATATATATATATATATATATATATATATATATATATATATATATATATATATAATAGTTATAAGTATGATAAGGGGTGTGGGAAAATTGATAAGTGTTATAATTTCACTCTTCTTTATTTCATTTAGTCGACGTTTCGATCCCGATGGGGACCTTCTTCAGGACTCTACAATAGCAATAGAAAACAGTCAAAAACATGGCAATCACAAAACATGTAAAAATAGTACATACCGAAATACAGAGTTGTAAAGATCTTATTTGAACACAAATCAATAGCTCTCAAGAAAGCAATGAACAAGAACATCAACAAATTTAGCGAAAAAAGATCTGATATTTCGTTAGCACAAGAGTAGAAATCAATTATCATATGTAAATAAGGTAAACAGAAAAATCAACAAAATGAGAGGTTGTCAAAAATGTTGTCAACCAGACTTGCCACAGAATACACGCACATGACAATTGAAACATAGAATAGCATTAAATCACACTTGGTCGCAGTAATTCACTCTCACCGAACTCAGAACAAATGCGATTATTGAAAGACTCCATGAACCGAATCCAATCCCCTCTCACAGAAATAGTCCGGAACACAGATTTCATTATTACGTTATCCCGACTGTAGAACTTGTGAAAATATTCATTCCATTTGATCCGTCCAATTCTCTGCCACCAAACTGGTCATAATGAATCAAATAAGTATAGATGGAGCTAATATTGTTTACATCCCTTCTGTAATTCATAGAACAAGTGTGTCGTTTAATATGGTACATCTCTAAGAAACATCTTTTCTTTCCACTAACTGCACATTCAAGAATTTTGGTGGAATCATAATCCATTGGGTGATCTTTGTCCCGGGTATGGTCTGCTAGGGCACAAATCTTATTTGGATTCTTGATGTCGCTCTTGTGTTGAGCAATCCTTCTCTTCAAAAGCTGAGATGTCTGACCAATATACACCTCACTACATATTGAACATGGAATACAATACACCACACCACTCATATTATCAACAGTCATCCTATCTTTCACTCGACTGTATAGTCTGTCAATTTTAAAATAAGATTTCGGAATCAATTTAATTTGTGTGGTCTTTAGGAGGTTAATTAATGCATTAGTCATACCATTTATTAGGGGAATAGAAGAGTAAAGAATTCTATCTACGTTCCCAGTGTCCACAGTGGTGGATGCGCCCCTCTCTCCATTCGTTGGCTGTCTCGAAGGAGTGGTATTGTATATCAATCTGGACAACAACCTCTTTGGGTATCCATTCTCTAGCATCAATTGTAACAATAACCTCAGATTCTGCTGCCTTAGACTTGGATGGGCAACTTTTTCGATGCGATTCTTCAATCCTAAAATCATGTTTACCTTTTGTCCATGTGGATGATTGGAAAAATAGTGTAAGTATCTCCCTGAACTTGTTGGCTTTCGGTACCAATCCAGAATCAGCCTATTTTCCGGTGTTCGAATCACCCTTGTATCCAGGAATGGGACACCACTCGCTGTTTCTTCCTCCAACGTAAACTGTATACTTTCATGTTCACTGTTGAACCTGTTTAGAACGAAAGCAACCTGGTCTTTAGGTACAGCACATATTAGATCATCAACATATTTCTTGATGAAAGGAATGTGAAAAGGAATGCTAACAAGAATGCAGTCCAGAAGGAAATCCATTACTACTTCAGCAATGGACGGACTGAAGTTGGAACCCATAGGGGAACCGAGCACCTGTTTGAAGAACCTACCATTAAAAAGAAAATAGTTAGAAGAAAACAGGAACTTAATGGCATATATGAATTCTTCTTTTGGTAGACTAGTGTGGTTTTTGATAGTATCCCACTTGTTCTCAACAGCTGAGACTGCCAACTCTACAGGAATGTTGGTGAAAAGAGATACAACGTCCAGGCTGATCAGGACATAATCAACAGGTAACTGGAAACCATTCACACATTGGGCAAAAGCAAAGGAATCTTCAATAAAATATCTACTTCTGGTGGAAGAAAGATATTTGGACAGGATGTCTGAAACAAAAACTGACAGTTTGGAAGTGGGGGTGTTGACAGATGATATTATTGGTCTCAAGGCAAGAATGGGTTTGTGGATTTTTGGTAAACCGTAGAATCTAGCGGGAACTGAATTATAAATGTACAGTAATTTACCTTGTACTTGTGTTATGTGGCCCCCACTGACCCATCGCTTAATCAATGCATTACATTTACCTTGTATTGTCATGGTTGGATCTCTGTTAGGAAGAAGTTGGTAATATTGTTCATTGAGCAAAATTGTGTTGGAGAGCTCTATGTACTGATCCTTATCCATCAATACCGTAACATTGCCTTTATCAGCCCGTAACACAAGCAATTCTTGATGTTGACTTAGGTACCTCTTACAGTGGTAAAATTCTCTCTGGAAAACATTATTAGTCCTTTTTCCAGGTTTGATGTAGTTGGTTATAATATTAGCAGCTTGGGAACGTTTGATGTTCTTCCCCTCATCTGACAGTCTATCATTAAGGTCTATAATGCTCTCTACATCTGCCAACAGTCCCGACATGGAAACCTCCTTCAACCTCCTTGCTTTTGCCCAATGTGTGAATGGTTTCCAGTTACCTGTTGATTATGTCCTGATCAGCCTGGACGTTGTATCTCTTTTCACCAACATTCCTGTAGAGTTGGCAGTCTCAGCTGTTGAGAACAAGTGGGATACTATCAAAAACCACACTAGTCTACCAAAAGAAGAATTCATATATGCCATTAAGTTCCTGTTTTCTTCTAACTATTTTCTTTTTAATGGTAGGTTCTTCAAACAGGTGCTCGGTTCCCCTATGGGTTCCAACTTCAGTCCGTCCATTGCTGAAGTAGTAATGGATTTCCTTCTGGACTGCATTCTTGTTAGCATTCCTTTTCACATTCCTTTCATCAAGAAATATGTTGATGATCTAATATGTGCTGTACCTAAAGACCAGGTTGCTTTCGTTCTAAACAGGTTCAACAGTGAACATGAAAGTATACAGTTTACGTTGGAGGAAGAAACAGCGAGTGGTGTCCCATTCCTGGATACAAGGGTGATTCGAACACCGGAAAATAGGCTGATTCTGGATTGGTACCGAAAGCCAACAAGTTCAGGGAGATACTTACACTATTTTTCCAATCATCCACATGGACAAAAGGTAAACATGATTTTAGGATTGAAGAATCGCATCGAAAAAGTTGCCCATCCAAGTCTAAGGCAGCAGAATCTGAGGTTATTGTTACAATTGATGCTAGAGAATGGATACCCAAAGAGGTTGTTGTCCAGATTGATATACAATACCACTCCTTCGAGACAGCCAACGAATGGAGAGAGGGGCGCATCCACCACTGTGGACACTGAGAACGTAGATAGAATTCTTTACTCTTCTATTCCCCTAATAAATGGTATGACTAATGCATTAATTAACCTCCTAAAGACCACACAAATTAAATTGATTCCGAAATCTTATTTTAAAATTGACAGACTATACAGTCGAGTGAAAGATAGGATGACTGTTGATAATATGAGTGGTGTGGTGTATTGTATTCCATGTTCAATATGTAGTGAGGTGTATATTGGTCAGACATCTCAGCTTTTGAAGAGAAGGATTGCTCAACACAAGAGCGACATCAAGAATCCAAATAAGATTTGTGCCCTAGCAGACCATACCCGGGACAAAGATCACCCAATGGATTATGATTCCACCAAAATTCTTGAATGTGCAGTTAGTGGAAAGAAAAGATGTTTCTTAGAGATGTACCATATTAAACGACACACTTGTTCTATGAATTACAGAAGGGATGTAAACAATATTAGCTCCATCTATACTTATTTGATTCATTATGACCAGTTTGGTGGCAGAGAATTGGACGGATCAAATGGAATGAATATTTTCACAAGTTCTACAGTCGGGATAACGTAATAATGAAATCTGTGTTCCGGACTATTTCTGTGAGAGGGGATTGGATTCGGTTCATGGAGTCTTTCAATAATCGCATTTGTTCTGAGTTCGGTGAGAGTGAATTACTGCGACCAAGTGTGATTTAATGCTATTCTATGTTTCAATTGTCATGTGCGTGTATTCTGTGGCAAGTCTGGTTGACAACATTTTTGACAACCTCTCATTTTGTTGATTTTTCTGTTTACCTTATTTACATATGATAATTGATTTCTACTCTTGTGCTAACGAAATATCAGATCTTTTTTCGCTAAATTTGTTGATGTTCTTGTTCATTGCTTTCTTGAGAGCTATTGATTTGTGTTCAAATAAGATCTTTACAACTCTGTATTTCGGTATGTACTATTTTTACATGTTTTGTGATTGCCATGTTTTTGACTGTTTTCTATTGCTATTGTAGAGTCCTGAAGAAGGTCCCCATCGGGATCGAAACGTCGACTAAATGAAATAAAGAAGAGTGAAATTATAACACTTATCAATTTTCCCACACCCCTTATCATACTTATAACTATTATATATATATATATATATATATATATATATATATATATATATATATATATATACATTAAACCGCCTTTGGAGAGCCATACATTGTCGTTTTACCATCATTTCGACGTCCTCTTGCAATCCGACGTCCGATATACGGACGTCGAATTGTTTTGCCCAATTCTCAATGTATTATGACTTCATGGCACGTCCTGAGTGCGTATGTCAATTTTTGCCGATGACGTCAGGTATTCTCATCGTGTACAAAATCGTATATTTCAGTTCAAACAACGAACGACCGTAGCGCTGACTACTACCTCTCGCGTATATGTTATATACATCTTCCCCGTTTCATATTGAGAGGATTTGACGACATAAAGTTTGGCAACATAGTCTCATAATAATTCTTATACAGTGCGATCAAGGGACGTCCGTTATACTTTGTTATCTAAAAAAAACTGTTTTCCATGCGTAGCGTCGCTTCTCGATGAAGTGCTTGGAGCTGCATTTATGAATACTCACGAAAATCGTCTATCCACATATCACCGTGTGATGAAGTGATGATGATGTGAGAGACAGAAAGGAGATGATAGTATATCAATTAACTACCTTCGTGAATTTCATAACGACCAACCGTTATGGGATGTTTAATTGATATCTTTGTTTTTTATGGAAATTGTTGATCTGCTATATAAATTATTTTTTTTAAATATTATTGATATTAAATGGAAAATAACAAATAATAAGGGTGTGGTAGAAAAATCTATCACAGAAATTGGAATGACCGTCGATAAAAACAAACAACTCGAATCATTGATTCTCTAGATTGAATGTATTTTCGAAAGTAATATATCCTTTATTCCTGAAGGCTACCTCACACGGTCAATATTATTGAAGCAATATCCATATTCATCAATATAATTAACGTGTGAGGAGTACATAGAAATAATCATATCTATTGATGGCGATAATTTAAAAAAAATAAAGAAGCACTGACCTGAAATCAGAAGCTTTTGCGCGTTTGTCTATATTGGGAAAAAGATAAATCCAATTTGAATACCCTGAGGGCTATTGATTTGATTCTACTCGTTCATGAATTCATCTTTCCTTTTTGAGAGGATTTGACGACATAAAGTTTGGCAACATAGTCTCATAATAATTCTTATACAGTGCGATCAAGGGACGTCCGTTATACTTTGTTATCTAAAAAAAACTGTTTTCCATGCGTAGCGTCGCTTCTCGATGAAGTGCTTGGAGCTGCATTTATGAATACTCACGAAAATCGTCTATCCACATATCACCGTGTGATGAAGTGATGATGATGTGAGAGACAGAAAGGAGATGATAGTATATCAATTAACTACCTTCGTGAATTTCATAACGACCAACCGTTATGGGATGTTTAATTGATATCTTTGTTTTTTATGGAAATTGTTGATCTGCTATATAAATTATTTTTTTTAAATATTATTGATATTAAATGGAAAATAACAAATAATAAGGGTGTGGTAGAAAAATCTATCACAGAAATTGGAATGACCGTCGATAAAAACAAACAACTCGAATCATTGATTCTCTAGATTGAATGTATTTTCGAAAGTAATATATCCTTTATTCCTGAAGGCTACCTCACACGGTCAATATTATTGAAGCAATATCCATATTCATCAATATAATTAACGTGTGAGGAGTACATAGAAATAATCATATCTATTGATGGCGATAATTTAAAAAAAATAAAGAAGCACTGACCTGAAATCAGAAGCTTTTGCGCGTTTGTCTATATTGGGAAAAAGATAAATCCAATTTGAATACCCTGAGGGCTATTGATTTGATTCTACTCGTTCATGAATTCATCTTTCCTTTTTGAATCTTAATTCTACGCTGAAAGTTTTGAAGTCGTTCCTTCCACCCTGTATACCTCGCGGACTATTTTCATACCTACAAACTACATTTTCATAAAAATTGGTCGAGTCGTTTCGGAAAAGTTCGTAAATTATCACCGTAACACGGAATTTTTACATATAATATTTTCCTCGTTGAAATTTCAAAGTTCATCAACTTCAATGGTTAGTTCGAAAAAAACGTTGTCTCAGAATTAGTATCTCATCATTCTCAACCCACATTGGAATTGATATACATTAATGCTCCGATCGGTCATGAATTATAACACAATATATTAAATTCTATTGCTTATACATCTTCACGAAAAAAAAAATGTGATACAACTAATTCTTGGAATAACATTAGGCGAAAATATAGGGACCAATATGAATAAATTTCCAATTCGATTTCAATTTGACGACAAACATCAATTCAATAATTGCAACCAAATGAGAGATTTAGGGTTTTTTAACAAAACTACAAAGAATCTATAGGGGCACTTGTATAGATCTATATATTAATTTATTTTGATTAATCAGAATTGGGGAAAACATTCTTTTGACTTATTCGTATGTTTTTATTTTTTTTATGATATTCCGTTACTAGCGTAACTATACACATATCTTATCACACTATTCCTAATAGTCAAAAAAACTCTGCATGCTGAATTTTATCGAATGGAATTTGATGTAAGCAGTATATACTGACATAAGATACTATTTTTTCATCCAGAAAAATCTTATCATTTATGAATATTTCAATATTTTAGAAAGTATGCATCCCTACATTCTTTTTTGTTCTTTCACAACCCTCTTATTAATTTGATTGGAATTTACCAGCTCTTGAATGAGTGTATCAACAGGTCCGACTACTGTATATACTCCGTACAGAGTCAGCTTTTTCGACGTCCATTTCATTAGGGTGTATTTTCATGGGTCGCTTTTTGGACGTCCATATATAACAAAATGTTATTATGAATTAATTTATGTTGATGAATTTCTCTGAGAAATATTCGAAAACGGAAACATGATTCAAAACAGAAACTGTTCTTATATTAGAACATTGAACAACAAACCCTAACTAGAACATTTGAAAGAAACAAATACGGCATTGCATCATTTTAATTCTTACGATGATTCCTATTAATTTGGATCGGACTAAACCGGAAAAATGCGAAATTTTAGCGGGAAAAGATCTGGAATTGAGGAGTTCCTATGATATCGTTTCAGTGTTGTTGTGAGAGTGTAGGTATAAGAAAGTGCAAGATGAACCGCCACCTAACCAGAGCACGAAAAATTTTATCGAGCGCATTGGGTAAGTAGCTATTTTATTATAATTTCGGAAAACATATAATAATAACATATAATAGGAGAGTAATATTATGTAATACCAACAGAGACCAAATTCTATAGTCTATACCCAAAGAGTCTCGATTTTAATATGGAAATAGGCAATAAATATTGCTTAGCAATTTCGCGGAAGACGTTTTATCGAAATTTTGAAATATAACAATCGAGAAATTTCACCTGCTGAGATTTTATCTCGAATGGTATTCGGAAACACTATACATGGAAAAATTATTCGCAAAGTAATATGATCACTTTCGACAAATTTTCATTTCCTAAACTATTTTGAATTTGGAGAAATGACCAAATAATGGCTAAACGAAGTTGTTAGTCTAGCCGACTTGCATCGTCTTTCATTTTCTAAATAAAAATGGAATGAGAATGTCTAATTACTGAAGAATGAAAGGATAATTTTCACATCATATTTTTCTTTTTCGGAACTTTTTTTTCATTTTGGCTTTGCACTTCTTTAGGAGAACGAGAAGCAGACCTAAAAATGAATGAAGAATTGAAAAACAATTCATGGAGAAAGTTTTGTAATGTTGACCCTAAAGAATCTTTCAAAAACTCTGACTTTGAAGTACCAAAAGAGGTAAGCTTCTTAGAAAATTGCAATTCATTATTCGAAAATGGAACTAAATCGAGAATCAGAACTCAGTTCAATGTGACAGTGTATCAATATTGTCATATCCTCTAGAAAAATTAATCGATCAATTTTGTATTGATCATTTTATATTGATCTATCGATTTTATATGTGAACTGAAAGTCTTCGATTTTCTAGATGGAATTTGTTGAAAAAATCCCAGAGAATGAAAATGAGGCAGATGATGCTGGAGTCCAAGAAAACTTGTCTTATTCTTTATCCTTTTCGGATTTAGACGTTGACTACGTTCCGTCCAGTTTTGAGGTATATGAATATTTTTTGAGATTTTGCAACTTCATACGACTGCTTTCATGTTTCAGATCTCGAATGAGGATAATTGCAATTCCCAGGTTAGTGAAGCATTCTCTGTAGCATGTTACATTTTTTTTCATTATGGTAATTTTTATTCTCTCATATGCACATATTAATATTTTGAGTATGATTCAACTAGCACTCCTCACTCGAAAAGTGCTAGTTGTATTATGTAAACTTCCATACTGCCATACTGGTAAAATGGGGTGAGTAGAAACAAAATATTTTTTCTGAGGGATCAATGAACGCCAAGAGGTTTTCAAGAACGAAAACAACGGACTATACGAAAACCAAACTTTCTAACAGTCGGTGGAATGGGGAGCTTTTGAAAAAAACCTGTGTGGTATTTCGAGCTTACAAGATTACTTAGAGCTGATTTCAAAATACAACAAAGAAAAAAATATTGATCAAATTTTCGAAAAATTGTTTTGAAATGTTCATTTGCGGTTTTGTATAGAATAAAGAACGATCTTTTCCAAAAGCTCAATACCCAAAATGGACAACTCAGAGAAAAAAATATTGTGTTTTCGCTTTTTGAGTGCTCGTTCTATTTAAACGAGTGTTATAATCGTTTTGCCTAAATGTCTGTAATTTTCGATTTTCGAACCGATAATGGTCTCATCTCAAACAACAAGGTTCGATTCACTGATGAAGAATCCGTAGTCAAATTCAATTTCGCCCGTAGGGCCGTCCGTTTACACGATTACTGTCAAAGGAAATGTCCTAGAGACTGGAAATTTTCAGTACCGCGGTTGAGTTCGTTAACGACCAAAATAATCAGGGTGTTCCATAAAAGTGGGCATTCGAAATTTTGTTCCCTCAATATCTTAGACAATACTGAACCCATCAAATTGAAATTTTGAGGTCATTTGTACCATATCCATTTCAAGCTTCATACGAAATTATGTGGCAATCGCTTCACCAGAACCATAGAAAATTCAATTGAAATATCGAAAAAAAATTCAATTTTTTTAACAACTGAAATCAATTGGCACATGCAAAATATCAGAGGGATTGCATGATCAGAACCATAGAATTAAATTTTTTTAAATTATCGATTTTTCAGATAATCATAAAATTGTGAATTCGATCATGCTGAAATTTCACAGTCATATATTTAACACCAATCATCAGCCTCATACAAAATTTTGTGGCAATAGTACAATGAACGATTGCTCAAAATTTTCTGCACAGGACTTCTCATAATTTTTTTTAACAACTAGAATTGAACTAGAATTGATAAATTTCAGAACATTCCTTTTTTTCTGACTCGTTCACGTGGAATGCCCCCAATTCCAGTTTTCCTTTACTTCATTAGAATCTCCCAAAATGGATTTTTCATCATTAAAACTTTCTGAGTTTCCACAAAATGAATAAAAGTTATATACAGTGTGGCCATTTAATAAAGTGCCACTTTTAATATCTCGGCCATGATGAAAAATCAGAAAAAATGCAAAAAGAACTAGGTTAGGATTTCATGGGAAACATTTTATACGGTAGATTTCAATCCAGTTGTATCAACCCTGTGAGCATGCAACAGCTAAAATCTTGAATGGGAAGGGCTTTAAATGTCACTTTATTTCAAAGGTGATCCCGTTTATGGTTAGTAATTCCGAAAAAAAAATGGAATTTTGAGCAAATTGGATTGGTAGAATGTTCACTACACTCCCCATTTTTACCACCCTTAGAATTCTTTTTCCGGAGACATTTGAAGGTGGTTGGGTATAAAACACATCCCAGAGATGTAAATGAATTCAATGTAAGAAAAGGCACTGCAAGCCGAGGAATTCAAGTTTTTCAAAACCTAAGGTTCGAATTTTTGTCTACAAAATAATGAACAACATTTTCAAAATCTTTTATAGTAATTGCAACTTTTGCTATCGTAACTAGGTATGCTACCGTTTTTATTTTTCGGAAGTTCTGACAAGGAAGGGCCAGTGTTTCGTTTTTGTAAGAAGGCATTATAATTACGGTTGAAACAAGGTTACACGTAACCACCTTTTCATTTAAGATTTTAGGGTTTGATGTCTTCACTTTTGCAGGGCTGATACAAATTGATTGGAAAAATCCCTACGAACTAAACTTTATCTCTTTATGCGTTTTTTCTGTTTTTGCATGGGGAGCGAGATATTGACGGTGGTACATTTTCAAATTGACACACCTCATCTCATTGGTACTTCTTCCAGGATTCAGATATACCAGTTGAAATACTTAATTTCGACACGACCTCTGAAGCAAAGGACTTGGAAATTATGGAAAAAGAAAAAAATATGAAACCGAAAAAAAAATATAAAAAGAAGGCACCTGAGAGGGACAATTGCTACTTTTGTGAGACTGAGGTTCTTAATTTTAGTAGACACATTGCAAGATGTCACTCAGCTGAGATAGAGGTGCAGCGATTACTTGCGAAGCCTGTGAAGAGTAAGGAAAGACAAAATCTAATAACGAGCCTAAGAAAAAAAGGAAATTATTTGAGAAATTCCGAGGTATGTTCCAAGCCGATGAAAAAACCACCATGTGGAGATACCAGTGAATATTTGCCTTGCCTTTACTGTCTCGGATTTTACTCTCGTAAGCAGTTGTGGCGACACAAGAAGAGGTGCACAGAAAATCCTCACTTGGAGAATAACATAAGCTCCACTTCAGCATTATACTTCAAAAATCATAAAACAGATCCTGATTTACGTGACAAAGTATTTCCTAGAATGAGACCTGATAAAGTGTCTATAGTTGCCCAACAAGATGCACTTATTTGTGCTTTTGGGTCACGTTATTTGAGGGTTCACCGAGAGAAGCATTTCAGAAATGTGACTTCAAGAAAAATGAGGGAACTCTCCCGATTATTAATCGAAGCCAAGAAACTCGATAAATCAATCAACACAATGATGGATATGCTCCAACCTAAATATTATGACACAGTTGTAACAGCTACCAAACTTTGTGCTAAGTATGATAAGTCTACAGAATGTTTTCTGTCGCCAACATTCGCCATGAACATAACAACTTCATTAAAGCAATGTTGTGACTTGGCAATAGTATTCGCTCTAAAAAGAAAACATATTTATGCAACGGTATCTGCAGCAAACGCTGAATCGGCAATAAAAACTTTCGCACAGCTCATTGAAGCCAACTGGAGGTATGATATCTCAACCGTTGCATCGAATAATCTGCACATAAAAAGATGGAATAAAATAACCATCATACCCTTAGCCAAAGACTTGAAACTGATGAAAAATTACCTGACTACTGAAGCTGATAAATCCAAACAAAAATTAAGTAGTGAAAATGAAAACAAATCGGCATACAAAGTTTTAACTGAAACTGTCTATTGTAGGGTGTTATTACTTAATAGAAAGAGGCCAGGAGAATTACAGAGACTATTAATCGATTTATATAATCAATCATCCAAAAGACAAAATTATGAAGAATTTTCCGATGCTATTTCACCTACGGAAAAAATTTCAATGAATCGATTCAAGAGAATTGTTATAAGAGGAAAGAGAAATCGCGGCGTTCCTGTCCTATTCAGCACAGAAGTTCAGAAAGACATCTCAATAATGAATGAAATAAGACACAAATATGTCAGAGAGGAAAACAGATTTTTATTCGCCCTTCCTGACAGCGATTCACATATCGTGGGTTATAAGGTTCTGGCGAAATATGCAAAAGCCTGTGGGGCAGAAAGACACGATGCACTTACATCTACGAGACTAAGGAAGCACCTAGCCACCCTATCACAGATATTCAGCATGACGGATTCGGACTTGGAGCAATTATCAACATTTATGGGACACACTCCTGGAACCCATAAGAATTCTTATAGATTGCCTGATGACGTTTACCAATCATCTAAAATTGTGAAAATTTTGCTCCTCATGGAACAAGGTAATGTATTTGAAACACATAACTCATTGAAAATATTATTGCAACTATTAGTAAGCCAATACTAAATTGGTCAATTATCTTATCATTGCAGTTCAGAAATCACTTACGAAACAATCTCTACGTGGAATTTTATTATTTTATCCCAAAAATAGTATTATATAATACAGTACTTCTCACATGGCAACATGAATGAAGAAGAAATGATGTTAAAGAAAGAATTGATCTATACCTACCATGCATGCATAAGCATATTTGTAAAATAATGATGATTAATATTGTTGGTGGTGAATTAATGTATTTGCCATCAGAATGAAAATAATGAGAGCTTTTCAGAGCAATTTGAATTTAAAAAAAATTTCATGGATTTTTTGTTGTAAGTTGTGTGTACCGTTTATCTTCAATTCCCAAAAAAAAAGCACTAAAAGAGCGCGAATAAACTATTTTCATTCTGAAACCAGGTGAGGTAAACGAGTAGTAACCCAATTTCGAAACAAAATAGTCATATCTGAGATTGTTTATTGAATTCTTTTACTAAGCGAGATATGTCAGACTCAGATTCTGTCCTCTTTTCGATTTTGCTCTGAAGTTCTG
This sequence comes from Harmonia axyridis, assembly GCF_914767665.1. NCBI lineage: Eukaryota > Metazoa > Arthropoda > Insecta > Coleoptera > Coccinellidae > Harmonia > Harmonia axyridis. The sequence goes on along the minus strand of NC_059502.1, from coordinate 40,001,597 downwards.
TATCTAGTATAGTGTCTACAATTTTGCCAGATTTTCGAAAGATTATCATCCTTCAAATCAGTTAATTTGGTTTATGAATTTGAAATACTCAAACATTTTCGCATTGAAAAAATTTCATTCGGATGATTAAAAACCGATTCAATGGAATTCATTCATTCATTTTGTTAAATCTAGACGCATTAGCCCAGATTAATAAACTTCAGAGCTAAATTCATACAAGAATTATATAGCATGTCATGAAATATTTTCAGGTACATCTGCTTCTTTCAAAGGGAAAACTCTTGATGAAATCGAAGTTGATTTGGAACAGAACCTAGAAGATGAACTAGAACCAGATGAAGATGCCATTCCAAGCGATGTGAATGATGATATTAATATGGACTACGAAACACTTGAAAGGAGTAGTAGGCAGATTAACATTGAAAGAAGAGAAGAATCTGAGAACGAAAACCAGAAGGATGAGGTTCTGAAAAAAAAGAATAAGAGAAAAAACAACAAAATTCAAAGAACGCCGTGGACAGAGGAACAGAAGAAGGTTGTTAAAGAATTTTTCCAAACCAATATCCGAAATAAAGTACCACCCAAAAGAATCGAGTGTGAAAAACTCATAAGCCAGAATAATGAATTATTGAAGAACAAGGACTGGCTTAAAATTAAGGTTTTCATACAGAATGTATATACCCTTAAATGTAAGGGTTAAAATTGAAAAATTGTATCAATTTCAATAGTTTTTTTTTGAATAAAGGTTCACAAATAGACGAGGTTTCATTTTTTCTTCTTCTTTTTCCTCAGTCAGGATATTGGGGATTCTAGAGCTGACCAGGCATATTATTCTTCTTTTGAATTACATTTGATATTCCTATCCGAATTTTTCTTCGAGAATAATTATTGTTCAATATAAAGCAATCGTTTTTCCACCCCAAGATTAATTTATTCACACTGCCGAATAATAAACAATATGAGTCGAATGAAAATAAGTGTTATTTTTCCAAAAAACAGATTAGGAAAATACTCGTTCCAGAAGATTAACTATTGATAGATGGGGAATAAAAATGGGGATTATATCATATCAACATCGAATGGTTTTGCATTGTATCGAATAATATATATTATGATATATAGGTATTTATTTTTAGTACTTAGGGCAATTCTTCCTTCTGAATTATTTCACTATAGATCAATGGCGTAACTAGAGTTGACTCATGGGAGGGGTAACCCCACTTTGGAAAAGCAAAATCTTTCTTTCTTTCTTTTTTAAAAAATTTTTTTTTTTGTATTGTTACTTAGAATTTTTTTATTTCTTCTAATCAATGGTGAGGTTATGTCCCCAATTACCACTTCTCGTTACGCCTATGCTATATATATATATATACAAATCATCTATCTGAACCTCAACTTGCATAAAAATAATCGTTGAAATTCTGTTGCACTCTCAAATTCTGTGAATTACTTACCGATTCTTGGTAATGAAAATAACTATGGAGGATTTTTTTCTCATTTCCAAGCAACGCTAAGTTATTCACAGAATTTGACTGTGTAATCCTATTTTCCTGAATATTATTATTCAAGTACCTAGAGGTTCTTCGGTCAACTCCATTTTGATTTGATATAAAAAAAAATCCCTAAATAAAAAAATTAAAATTTCGTCAAGTTATTGACAAATCTGACAAAATCGTTCAAGTTCAAGACATTTATGTTTAGGTATGTTGTTATTTTTTGAATATTTCTGTGAAGGGTTCACCTTGGTTATAATTGTAGAAAAATTATGCATTAATAGGGGATCGTCGATTTCATATACCTACATGAAATTACCGCATTCTTTTGTGATTATTTCATATCAACATCTGGTATTTTATGACAAATTTTTTCAAAGTCTTGGCCCTATTAACATGGGCGCCCGCAGAAATTTTTCTCAGGGGGGGCAAACTGAAAATTATTGAAAAACGATAAGGCGTCCATGATTGTCATTGAAAACCGAAAAATTGTTGAGAATCCATTACTTTCCTTTTTTCTATGCCCTTTGAATAGAGAAAGTAATATTGAGGGTGTTGTGCTGAAAAATGAGACAATCAAAATCTCAGGGGGGGCCATGGCCCCCCCTGGCCCCCCTCTGCGGGCGCCCATGCCTATTAACCTAATCAGCCTTGCTTCAAAAAGTAAGTTAGGATTTGTAAGGAGTTATTCGCATGGCTTCGATGGAGAAACCGTTTGATATTTAATGATTCTGTGTACATGTTCCTGTTGGGTAAGAAAGAAAGTAAAATCGTGAGGAATATAACAGAAAAATTTTGTGCTGAAGACATTAAAAAAAAATCGTGTTCCATGTTAGAAAAATTTCTTCAAAGAAAATCTCAGAAAAAAATATGAAATTCAAATTGCCAAACAAAAACAAATCATAAACTTTGTAGCTTTTTTTTCATTTCGATTTTGTTTTCAAAAATCCTCACCCTTTCCGTATTGAGTACACAAAAATACTGAGATATGACCTGAATCTGATATTTCTTGAAAGGTTGCACATAACTGACTCCACTCAATTCAATATTTCTCAAGAATGATGTTCAACTCTTGTATCTGGCTTATACTTCGAAAACAAGTCATATGTCATTGGACAAAAAAAATTAGACAGTTGATGGTGAGACACTTATTGTATTTATTCAATAATTTCCTACTGAATATGTTCGATGAAGATGAACATAAATTTTCTCATTGAAAAATCCAATTTATCTAAAATCAGTTGATACATTTTGATGAAGACCATGCTAATGAAATATTTAACTTTGTCTTTTGAATATTTCCTGATTTGAAATTGATGTCATTTTTAGTAACGGAATATGCTATTTGTTATTTGAAACACAATTTCATATTCTGTGATCACTTTACATTTTTCAATCCTTCCTAAATCAAAATGTCATCCCTTAAAGCAAAAAAAAAAAAACGGTGGTCATATGGAACATAAGATTAGATATATGAAACTTTTGATTGAATTCTTGTTTTTCTTTACCATACTTCTGAAAAATGGATGAAACTTCAATAATACAAACGAGAAGCACCATAATATTCTGCCCTATATTTTAGAGAATAAGCATTTCAAATTAGTAGTATTATGTATAACTCTTACACACTAGTTCTCAACATGGATTTTAGCTGACCAATAAAAAAAATGGGTTCTCATTTGAAAAAAATTTTTGGTTGTCTGACTCTGACATTAAAATAGAAACAATCTGCATGTTCAATAGAATTTTCAATCAACGTAGGAGAAGCATTGGTATGTCTTCTGATAGAAACTAGAAAATTAGGAATTTTTATGCAAAAATCTGCAAATTGATAACATTGGAATTTTGGGGTTTTTTTCAGATTTCACACAACTTTTCTGAGAACAATATATAAATAAAATTAAAACAATGTAGAATTCAATGGGTAATCTGATTATCAATGATAAAATGATCAATGAAAGTTAGTATCAATTCCAGTTAAACCGAAAGTCGAACGAATCTGAAATTATTTCCAAGTATTTATCTCTTATAACAGAGCTTAAATAAAAGAGTTTATCTTTAGTCTTTCTCTGAAATATTCTAACGAACGGTCTTTGCGAATCACCCTGGAGGTATCGGGTTGTCAGTCAATGAGCTTGATGTTCATATTAACCTCTTCATTGTTACAGCCTGTAATATTTCAATGTTCATTTTTGTGCTCTGAAGAAGGCAAAGTGTTCATCCGAAAGCTAGGCTGGTCAATATGAACATATGAACAAGTTTGAAAGCATATTCCTAATTTCCATGATTCTCAAGTGAGAATTCAATGAAGTCTACTGATTATAAGCTGAAAATGAAAGAAATTCCTGCGATGGACCATAAAATCTATCTGTTATGATTATTCTTAATATTTTCTTAACTGACTTGAGCAAAGGAAGTGGAAATTGAGAGGGAAGAAGACTGAAATCGAGGTTACTCGATAGGTGAAGTCATCTCATTAATTCTTCCTCTCTAAGTCTAGTTGTCATTGAATTACGATTGACTTATGTTTTTCCTATTAATTCATCACAAAGAATGAGAATATTCATAATAAATAATGATACGAAATTTGTAAATCATGAATCCTTGATGAAAATATGGAGGTTTCGAAGGTTTCGAGAATGAAAAAATGTGAAAAATTAGATGAAATATATTCCCATTTCCTCAAAAAGTAAAGAATTCGATGAACTGATAATGAAAAAGAGGTATTTTAAGTAGATACCAATATCAATAGAATTTTAGAGGGAAAGAAACTTCAATTTTGAGGAAGTTTCACACGGAAAAGCTTTTTTTATGCATTTTCATATTTTGAAAACTTGGTTCTTCATAGGCGGTTATCTCATCACTCATCAATAAAGCAAACTGACAGAAATATAATAATCATTTCATAAAATGTTTACAATACATGATTATTCATAACTGAAACCTCATTTTTTGGAATATGACAATTAGGAACTTTCCGAGTAAATATGACATAACCTGTTAATCAATTACAATAATTATTTTCTACCATTCAGAACTGAATTCGTTATAATTCGATGTGAAAATCTCGGCACCGTCCATGTATACTGCATTTCGTTTTCATTTTTAGAGAAAAATATCCTGCATATAAAATCGTATAACGTTACAACAAAACCCCCCCCCCCCCCAATATTACGAAGCAGGCACCTCTCCGAATGCGTAATACAAATAAAACGTTTGGTCGTAAAATGAACTCATTAAATACAGTTGGGTGCATATACGTATCCGAGTCAATAGAACTTGTGCAGACGCTAAAAGGCAACACTGTGGGACGTCTAAGATACACAGGATGTACGCATTATATACTTTCGGTCGTCAAATTGAAAGAGGATGAAAGGGTATGAGATAGCACTGAAATAACTGAAAAAAAAATTGGTGTATGAGAAAAACTGAGTACGGTTACTGAACCCACAGGGGCACACTTCATTATATACCTGATGAAATTTACAAAAAGCCGACTATTTCTGATGGACGTTGTAAGCCTAGATTTATACTGGACGTCTATCAGCACCAGGATTTATATATATATATATATATATATATATATATATATATATATATATATATATATATATATATATATATATATATATATATATATATATATGTATATATATATATATATATATATATATATATATATATATATATATGTATATATATATATATATATATATATATATATATATATATATATATATATATATATATATATATATATAATAGTTATAAGTATGATAAGGGGTGTGGGAAAATTGATAAGTGTTATAATTTCACTCTTCTTTATTTCATTTAGTCGACGTTTCGATCCCGATGGGGACCTTCTTCAGGACTCTACAATAGCAATAGAAAACAGTCAAAAACATGGCAATCACAAAACATGTAAAAATAGTACATACCGAAATACAGAGTTGTAAAGATCTTATTTGAACACAAATCAATAGCTCTCAAGAAAGCAATGAACAAGAACATCAACAAATTTAGCGAAAAAAGATCTGATATTTCGTTAGCACAAGAGTAGAAATCAATTATCATATGTAAATAAGGTAAACAGAAAAATCAACAAAATGAGAGGTTGTCAAAAATGTTGTCAACCAGACTTGCCACAGAATACACGCACATGACAATTGAAACATAGAATAGCATTAAATCACACTTGGTCGCAGTAATTCACTCTCACCGAACTCAGAACAAATGCGATTATTGAAAGACTCCATGAACCGAATCCAATCCCCTCTCACAGAAATAGTCCGGAACACAGATTTCATTATTACGTTATCCCGACTGTAGAACTTGTGAAAATATTCATTCCATTTGATCCGTCCAATTCTCTGGTCATAACTGGTCATAATGAATCAAATAAGTATAGATGGAGCTAATATTGTTTACATCCCTTCTGTAATTCATAGAACAAGTGTGTCGTTTAATATGGTACATCTCTAAGAAACATCTTTTCTTTCCACTAACTGCACATTCAAGAATTTTGGTGGAATCATAATCCATTGGGTGATCTTTGTCCCGGGTATGGTCTGCTAGGGCACAAATCTTATTTGGATTCTTGATGTCGCTCTTGTGTTGAGCAATCCTTCCCTTCAAAAGCTGAGATGTCTGACCAATATACACCTCACTACATATTGAACATGGAATACAATACACCACACCACTCATATTATCAACAGTCATCCTATCTTTCACTCGACTGTATAGTCTGTCAATTTTAAAATAAGATTTCGGAATCAATTTAATTTGTGTGGTCTTTAGGAGGTTAATTAATGCATTAGTCATACCATTTATTAGGGGAATAGAAGAGTAAAGAATTCTATCTACGTTCTCAGTGTCCACAGTGGTGGATGCGCCCCTCTCTCCATTCGTTGGCTGTCTCGAAGGAGTGGTATTGTATATCAATCTGGACAACAACCTCTTTGGGTATCCATTCTCTAGCATCAATTGTAACAATAACCTCAGATTCTGCTGCCTTAGACTTGGATGGGCAACTTTTTCGATGCGATTCTTCAATCCTAAAATCATGTTAACCTTTTGTCCATGTGGATGATTGGAAAAATAGTGTAAGTATCTCCCTGAACTTGTTGGCTTTCGGTACCAATCCAGAATCAGCCTATTTTCCGGTGTTCGAATCACCCTTGTATCCAGGAATGGGACACCACTCGCTGTTTCTTCCTCCAACGTAAACTGTATACTTTCATGTTCACTGTTGAACCTGTTTAGAACGAAAGCAACCTGGTCTTTAGGTACAGCACATATTAGATCATCAACATATTTCTTGATGAAAGGAATGTGAAAAGGAATGCTAACAAGAATGCAGTCCAGAAGGAAATCCATTACTACTTCAGCAATGGACGGACTGAAGTTGGAACCCATAGGGGAACCGAGCACCTGTTTGAAGAACCTACCATTAAAAAGAAAATAGTTAGAAGAAAACAGGAACTTAATGGCATATATGAATTCTTCTTTTGGTAGACTAGTGTGGTTTTTGATAGTATCCCACTTGTTCTCAACAGCTGAGACTGCCAACTCTACAGGAATGTTGGTGAAAAGAGATACAACGTCCAGGCTGATCAGGACATAATCAACAGGTAACTGGAAACCATTCACACATTGGGCAAAAGCAAAGGAATCTTCAATAAAATATCTACTTCTGGTGGAAGAAAGATATTTGGACAGGATGTCTGAAACAAAAACTGACAGTTTGGAAGTGGGGGTGTTGACAGATGATATTATTGGTCTCAAGGCAAGAATGGGTTTGTGGATTTTTGGTAAACCGTAGAATCTAGCGGGAACTGAATTATAAATGTACAGTAATTTACCTTGTACTTGTGTTATGTGGCCCCCACTGACCCATCGCTTAATCAATGCATTACATTTACCTTGTATTGTCATGGTTGGATCTCTGTTAGGAAGAAGTTGGTAATATTGTTCATTGAGCAAAATTGTGTTGGAGAGCTCTATGTACTGATCCTTATCCATCAATACCGTAACATTGCCTTTATCAGCCCGTAACACAAGCAATTCTTGATGTTGACTTAGGTACCTCTTACAGTGGTAAAATTCTCTCTGGAAAACATTATTAGTCCTTTTTCCAGGTTTGATGTAGTTGGTTATAATATTAGCAGCTTGGGAACGTTTGATGTTCTTCCCCTCATCTGACAGTCTATCATTAAGGTCTATAATGCTCTCTACATCTGCCAACAGTCCCGACATGGAAACCTCCTTCAACCTCCTTGCTTTTGCCCAATGTGTGAATGGTTTCCAGTTACCTGTTGATTATGTCCTGATCAGCCTGGACGTTGTATCTCTTTTCACCAACATTCCTGTAGAGTTGGCAGTCTCAGCTGTTGAGAACAAGTGGGATACTATCAAAAACCACACTAGTCTACCAAAAGAAGAATTCATATATGCCATTAAGTTCCTGTTTTCTTCTAACTATTTTCTTTTTAATGGTAGGTTCTTCAAACAGGTGCTCGGTTCCCCTATGGGTTCCAACTTCAGTCCGTCCATTGCTGAAGTAGTAATGGATTTCCTTCTGGACTGCATTCTTGTTAGCATTCCTTTTCACATTCCTTTCATCAAGAAATATGTTGATGATCTAATATGTGCTGTACCTAAAGACCAGGTTGCTTTCGTTCTAAACAGGTTCAACAGTGAACATGAAAGTATACAGTTTACGTTGGAGGAAGAAACAGCGAGTGGTGTCCCATTCCTGGATACAAGGGTGATTCGAACACCGGAAAATAGGCTGATTCTGGATTGGTACCGAAAGCCAACAAGTTCAGGGAGATACTTACACTATTTTTCCAATCATCCACATGGACAAAAGGTAAACATGATTTTAGGATTGAAGAATCGCATCGAAAAAGTTGCCCATCCAAGTCTAAGGCAGCAGAATCTGAGGTTATTGTTACAATTGATGCTAGAGAATGGATACCCAAAGAGGTTGTTGTCCAGATTGATATACAATACCACTCCTTCGAGACAGCCAACGAATGGAGAGAGGGGCGCATCCACCACTGTGGACACTGAGAACGTAGATAGAATTCTTTACTCTTCTATTCCCCTAATAAATGGTATGACTAATGCATTAATTAACTTCCTAAAGACCACACAAATTAAATTGATTCCGAAATCTTATTTTAAAATTGACAGACTATACAGTCGAGTGAAAGATAGGATGACTGTTGATAATATGAGTGGTGTGGTGTATTGTATTCCATGTTCAATATGTAGTGAGGTGTATATTGGTCAGACATCTCAGCTTTTGAAGAGAAGGATTGCTCAACACAAGAGCGACATCAAGAATCCAAATAAGATTTGTGCCCTAGCAGACCATACCCGGGACAAAGATCACCCAATGGATTATGATTCCACCAAAATTCTTGAATGTGCAGTTAGTGGAAAGAAAAGATGTTTCTTAGAGATGTACCATATTAAACGACACACTTGTTCTATGAATTACAGAAGGGATGTAAACAATATTAGCTCCATCTATACTTATTTGATTCATTATGACCAGTTTGGTGGCAGAGAATTGGACGGATCAAATGGAATGAATATTTTCACAAGTTCTACAGTCGGGATAACGTAATAATGAAATCTGTGTTCTGGACTATTTCTGTGAGAGGGGATTGGATTCGGTTCATGGAGTCTTTCAATAATCGCATTTGTTCTGAGTTCGGTGAGAGTGAATTACTGCGACCAAGTGTGATTTAATGCTATTCTATGTTTCAATTGTCATGTGCGTGTATTCTGTGGCAAGTCTGGTTGACAACATTTTTGACAACCTCTCATTTTGTTGATTTTTCTGTTTACCTTATTTACATATGATAATTGATTTCTACTCTTGTGCTAACGAAATATCAGATCTTTTTTCGCTAAATTTGTTGATGTTCTTGTTCATTGCTTTCTTGAGAGCTATTGATTTGTGTTCAAATAAGATCTTTACAACTCTGTATTTCGGTATGTACTATTTTTACATGTTTTGTGATTGCCATGTTTTTGACTGTTTTCTATTGCTATTGTAGAGTCCTGAAGAAGGTCCCCATCGGGATCGAAACGTCGACTAAATGAAATAAAGAAGAGTGAAATTATAACACTTATCAATTTTCCCACACCCCTTATCATACTTATAACTATTGTTGTATATTGGGAATTAAAATTGTTGATATATATATATATATATATATAGATATATTAAAATATATATATATATATATATATATATATATATATATATATATATATATATATATATATATATTAAAATATATATATATATATATTTTTTTTTTTATTTTTTTTTTATTTTTTTAACTCTTCACACAGCCTGCTGTGTGAAGAGTTAAAAAAAATAAATAAAAAAATATATATATATATATATATATATATTTTAATTTCACACTTCTCGTAGTAGCCGTGATACCCGGGCGCACGCATATATATATATATATATACAAGTCTTTGACTTGTACATATATTTTAACCGAAGGTTCCTGAGGTCAAAAAAATACTTTTTTCATTTACCATTCTTTCCGATTTGACCCTGTTAAAAAGATATAGCCATTTTAAATTTTCAAAATGAGCTAATTCACTCCTGAAAACCGGAACACTGAAGTTTTCTCAAGCATAAGATATACCTTTTGAACCTTGGAAATAAGCTACTAAATTAGAAAAACCATCATAAACTCACATTTAACATTCCATTTGTTGAACAAAGTATTGTTCATAATGAAATAAATGAGTTATTCCAATTTTGTTGACGCTAAAGATTAAATATTCTTCTCTTGATTTCTATTTCATTTTCGATAATCATAACGAATTGAACTCGCTACCATCCATATTAGCTCTGATACTCATATCCATTCATTCATTATATTTCATTTATATGATATCGTTGTTTACAAGAATTGCCATTTAACCTTAAAATCTCAAATGAATAATATTCATCTATGAAAGTTCTAACACAAACTATAGTAATCTGTGGTTTTAAGTTTGAATTTCAAATTTCGAGTGATGCCAAATATAAACACAGCAGTTCGGTTCGAATAATCTATGTTCTAAACTAAAATTTTCATTTAAAGTTTATACTGTTATTGTTATAAGATATTTGTTATGAAATGAAGCATTTGATTTGGTCACACTATCTCATAAAAATATTGAAATGCATCAATATTTTTGAAGCCATCAGTATGAAAATATGGAAATATGTAAATATTCTGGCTCTGTAATCAATGGAAAATGTTAGATTCCACTTGTAATCAAATTTGTTCTTAATGTGTACCTACATTATAGCCAACTTTACGACTTAATTCATCTTGATTTTGGCATTGAAAATAAATGAGAAGTATTCAATTTAAATATCCACAATATAATATCCAGTTTCTTTCAACTCACCTAATTTGTTTTCACATTAAAACAATTATGGCCCTCTTGGAAGTATGTCAATCATATGCTCTTAGGATGAATTTATGGAATAGCAAAAGAATAAAAGTATTCAATCTCAATCACATGAAAATTTGTCTAGTATGTACCTAGTGGTATGTTTCGATGTGAGTTTGAATGGCCCGAAGAAGAATATAGTATTGTTCGATAGCAGCAGTCTTCAGTGGGATATTGATTGTTTCCATTATAATGGGACTATTTTGTGAAAACTTTCTTAAACATGGGCTTTATGGGTAATCTGGACTTTTCAAAAAGAATGTTGATTTTAATGAAGTATCTTCTTATTATCAGAGCTGTGCCAAAGCTCAGTAATTTGTTATCAAATTGAGGAGTTGAGGTGAGCTTATTCAAATAACTTCATTTTCAAACTAAGTTGGCTAGTACTTCAATTCTAAAACCTGGGACATGACATCATAGTAAATATTCATTTCTGTGGATTTTTTTCCACAACAGAACAAAGTTGCAATTAGCCAAAGTACCCAATTTTTTGAATTTCACAGATTTTTTTTTTTTTAAGATCAAGTTACTCGCAAATGGCGCTTTGTACAAGAAAATATGAAGAATACTTTTATTTTTCAAATTAGCCAAATATTCTTCAATGAACGTTCAAATTACTTTTGAGAGTTGAGTTCTTTGAATTTCTGGTATTTTTATGGGATGTAATGTTCATAATGAAGAAACTGAAAGATGTGTAGGGAATCTTGTGTTCGGAAAAGATGTATCACATCAAGGAATAGCTATATTCCAAATATCATTTCCTTCGATAAAACCATTTACGAGATATAGCCAAAAATCAAATTTTTTTATCGATTTTCAACAGCCAGTATCTTTGTAACCGGGCCGAATCGGAAAGAATTATAAAGGTAAAAAGTGTTTCTTTTGACTTCAGGAATCTTCGATTAAAATATATGTACAAGTCAAAGACTCACCCTGTATTTTTTTTTTTCTTTCACCGTATAGGGTATTGGTCCCACATCAGCCGGGTCAAGTTTGACCAAGACTAATCTAGGTTGTCGTCAGGAAGATTCTCACTATTCTTGCTGTCCAGAGCAGTACTTCCTTCTGAGCTGTGTCAATAAGGTTTAGCTCGAGATCTAAGGAATTTGTGTGGTCTCTTAGATGGCTTTCAACAAGCCCGTTAGTACCTACTGATTATAAGAGGGAGAATGGTTACTGTTCTCAGTTTATGGATCTCTTTCAGTTCAAAAGCGAGGTCCTGATATTTGCTGAGCTTCTCAGAGTATGCTTTGATGATATTATCATCAGCTGGGACCGTTATATCTATTATAGTGGCTTCTTTATCTACCTTGTTGCACAGCACTATGTCAGGTCTATTGTGCGCTATCTTCCTGTCGGTTTGGATGACATTATACCAGTACAGTAAGTATCTGTTATTTTCGAGCACAGTAGGTGGTACATACTCATGTATTTTCTTTCTAGCTGTATATATATATATATATATATATATATATATATATATATATATATATATAAAATATATATATATATATATATATATATATATATATATATATATATATATATAAAAAATATATATATATATATACATCCCGCTATCTTCAAAGCGTCCATTCGAAAAACAGTCTCTGAGCGTCCGTGGCGAATTTCTCGCACAATCCCTAACTTATCGAATATATACTTTTCATCACTGAACAGAAGAGGTCGTTAGATGTCCGCAAACTCGCAAACTTACTTTGGTCAATATCTATTTTATCAACTCTTATTCTAACGATTTCCGAGCGTCATTTCAAGAAACCTTCCTAGAGCGTCCAAAATATACAACAAAACTTTCACCTTGCCGATTACTAGGCGTCCAGGCTATGTTGCCAGTTAGGGCACTGTCGGCAAGACCGAGGCTTCTCTAGAAACAAACAAGAACAGACTCTGCCGACTGATTTACGATCATTCATGCGTCATTAATTGTAGAAAAAAATCACAACAGCTGCACTCGCGTTCCAATAAATGAATCTCGACCGAGTTTGGCGTTTGAAACTTTTGCTTCAAGCGTTGACCTCGCTAGGCCTAGCCTTGATATTAATAAATGGGGATTGGATTGGAATATAATATGAAACGAATTTTCAAAACTTGGATATTTCAGAACCTGTTTGTCACATGGTGTTGAAATTTTGTGTCTATATGCGTCAATTTTATTATTAATTGATTGTAAATTCAGGTTAGAAATTTTTAACTTATTTTTGTTACTGATCTCTTTAATTTTGGAAATCTCCTGATCTGTGGCCTCTTTGCGAACGAAAAAATACAAAACGCTTGACAATGATATTTGCTGGCCAATTTTCTTCTCTGTACAGTTCGTCCAGCATATCCAGATCTGCACTTACTTTGAATGAACAGCTATTTGCCGAGTCACGCACAGGTAGCGCTTCAGCCGTGAATTTTCTAGTTGGAAACTTGTTTTCTAAATGCTTAATAACTGTTTCGCTAGTTGTGCCTAGTCTCGCACGTCCCACATAGATTCACGCCTTTTTCGGATAACTGGCCAAGGGGGATGTTGTATCGGTGCCCTCAATAATTTTTGTACCCGCCATGCAACTTTCGACCTTTTTGGCCGGCTCAGACACAGTTGTGCTCCTCTTCACTTCCTTTTTCGGAACCTCATCTACCAGTAGTGTCGCTTTTACTGAATTTCCAGCACCAGCGGCAACACTGTAGGGTCTCTTGCTTTTGTTTACATTCAGGACTGATTCCTGCAGCTCAATTATTGTTATCTGGTGTTCATTTATGTTCAGTAAATCATTTGTCTTTAGCTTAGCTGAGTCCAGTTTAGTTTTAAGGATCTCAATTTCACTCTTCAGCTTAATTACCTGTTATTTTCTAGGTTAGGTTGGTCTGTATCAGCTGTTACGTCGAATAAACCCTCTTCAGACTGTGAATTTATATGTTTCCGAAGGTTCTCACTTATTATAACACCTTCTGGGACACGTTTGTTAATAATGATTTCTATTAACTTATTTTTATTCAATTTGTTAAGTTCACTAAGATAATCGTCGTGGCTCGCCATGTTGCCCTATTCCATATTGAGAGTTTCTTCGTTGAGACAACGGTTTGCAACCGCTCGCCTCCTTCAAAATCAGCTTGAGCAAACTCATGGGGTGCAAATTAGCACTCAGACAATAAGAAATCGCCTCAGAGAATATGATTTAAGGCCTCGTGTCGCGGCAAGAGGCCCAGCTCTTACCCCAGCCTATCGAAGGGCGCGTTTGGATTTTGCGAGAGAGCATATCCATTGGGAAGAGGCTGATTGGGAAAGAGTTCTCTTCACAGATGAGTCTAGATTCTGCCTCTACCATTGTGATCGACGTTCCCTTGTATACAGACGTCCTCATGAAAGATATGTTCAGTGCAATTTCCCGAATACTACTGGTTTCGGAGGAGGATCGATTATGGTATTGGGTGGAATATCTTTGACTGCTCGCACAGGCCTAGTGGTCGTTGATAATGGGGCTGTAGTGCCATTTGCCCCATACATTGGTGTAAATTTCATTTTTATGGACGATAATGCCAGACCCCATCGTGCGCGCATCGTTCAGGAGTACCCTGAAGAGGTTGAAGTCTCTCGAATGGAATGGCCAGCAAGTCCAGATCTCAATCCGATTGAGCAGGTTTGGGACAACCTCAATAGAAGGCTGAGAAGTTCAGAAAATCATCCAGCTACTCTTAATGACTTAGGAATCCAACTCAGAGAAATCTGGGAAGGATTAGATCAGAACATTTTGAGATCATTCACTTTGAGTATGAACCGTCGCGTCGTTGCCGAGCTGTAATTAACGCAAGGGGTGGAAATACCAAGTATCAAATCACTTATCAGCATTCCAGTATTTTGAAAATTGTTTATTTCTCTTCTTTCACATAAGATTCGGTGAAATCCTGAATTTTTCTTGCATTTAATGTGTCTTGTTTCGTTCAAAATTTTTCCGAGAGAACATAAAAAATAACTTATAAAGTCAATGTAGAGTTAACTTTCATTGAAATTGAGGTTTTCAGAATGTGCGTTAATTGTTTTGCGCAGTGTATATTGAAAGTAATTTGATATATTCACAGAAAATTATACAACTTGGTGATGTGGCATTGCTAGATATAGACCTTTTCATCAACCGGAATACAGAAATCAAAATAACTGCTTTATATAGTCGCCACAAATAAGTGTCAATATTTTTAATGACAGTTTATTCGAATTTCTTCGCGGCATTCCTCCTAGTCGCAATCATATTATCGTTAGCGATATGAACGTCAACATTTCATCAGATGATAAAAGTGTCGAAGAATACTTGAATATATTATCTTTATTTGGATATGAGTCTTAAATAAATGAATGTACTAGACCGCAAAGTGGTGGTTGCCTCGACCATGTATTCGTGAAAGGAAAACAAATGCGAGATTTCAATACCAACGGTTTCGTGTTGCAATATCTATTAATTGATCACTTTCTCACTATGTTGACGTTTGAGTTACCAAAAAACTATTCAAGTTAAATACATATAAAAAAAATAACGAAACACAAAATATATATAGACTATTGCCGACTTAGAGAGGAGTTGCTCTGTACAACGTGGCACGATATATATGAGTCCGATGATCCAAATTTTATGATTGAAAGATTTATTGAAACACTGAAATCCTGTATAGAAAAACATGAAAGAATTGTTAAAACGAAGAAGCATCAGATTGGAAGAAAAGATTGGATCACACCAACCCTCTTGAAACAGATAATTGAAAAAAACACCTTGTATGAAATTTTGAAAAATAATGTCGGTAATGAAATAATAAAAAAAAATAAAGCAGATGCAATACTGAACTAAAAATACTGATAAAGAAAGCTAAGGAAAATCACCTAACAAAAATACTTCAGAAGGAAACATTAGAATCGAAAGCAGTTTGGAAATGCGTAAGTGCTGCATGTGGTGATGTTGAAGTCAAAACTGATATAAAGTCCATCAAAATAGAAAATGAATTGATTCATGAAAAGAAGGTCATTTGCGAACTTTTAAATGACTATCATAGTACCTTAGGTGGCGACTGAAATACATGATCCCGCAAATTTTGTTGAAGACGATGCTCATCAGATTAACTCATTCTTTCTGGCTCCTACCAATAAATTCAAAGTAGAGGCAATAATAAATTCACTCAAACCTAGAAAAGCTCCAGGTTTTGATGGACTGAAATCCGAAACTCTGAAACAAATAAAAGATGTCATCTCACAACCCATTGCACACATCATAAATTTTTTCATGGAGAAAGGTATCTTCCCAGATCAATTAAAGTTAGGAATGGTTACTCCAATTTATATAATTGGTGATAAATCAGAGATTAAAAACTACAGACCGATCACATTAATCTCGAGTATTGCAAAAATTTTTGAGACGGTGTTGAAGAGGCAAATGATTAGATTCCTGGATAAGTATAACATAATTCACGATAATCAGTATGGATTCAGACAAGGCAGGTCCACGGAGGATGCCATAAGAGAACTAACAGCACAAATTTACATCTTGATAAAACAATAACTTCACTTGTAATATTTTTGGACCTCTCGAAGGCATTCGACACCGTGGATCACAAAAAGATGATCGACAAACTTTGGAACTGTGGATTTAGAGGATCTGTTCACAATTTACTTAAGAGTTATTTGAACAATAGGTAGCAGTTTGTCAAAATAGATAATGCTGAAAGTGGCAGACGAACGGTTGAGTACAAGGTACCCCAAGGAACAGTTTTGGGACCAGTGCTGTTCCAAATATACATAACAACAACAACAACAACTTTATTTCAAATAATGTTGATCGCTACATAATTCAATGCACATACACACCAACAATAAATGAAATGACGTCACAGCACAGTAAACAAATATGTACATTAGACTAACTGTGCACCAAAATATTCTGCCAAGTTATATGGCTCCAAGTTTGTCAGCAAAGAATACACTTCTTTTCTGAATTTTCTGAGATTACTTATACATTTTATTCTATTAGGCAGTTTATTAAATATTCTTATACACATATATGATGGGTTGTTCTCTGTCAATGTTAGTCTATGTATAGGATAATTTATATCCAATGATCTAGACGAGTATTTTTGAGTTATATTGAAATTATTTCTATTTTTAAATAAGAATATTAAACAATCATTTAAATATAGGCCACTTACAGTTAAAAGACCTTTTTGTTTGAATACTCCCCTACAACTTTCTCTGTATTTCATTTTATACATAATCCTTATTATTCTCTTTTGAATTATGAACATTGTTTCTAAGTTTTCTCTACGTCCCCAAAAAATTATGCCGTATCTTAATCTAGACTCAAAATTAGCATGATACAGTATTTTAAGTGATTCTACTCCAACATACCTAGAGGTTATTCGCATAGCATAACAAATTCCACTGAGTTTTTTTGACACAATGTTTGTATGGTGGTCAAATTTCAAAAACCTATCAATGTATACACCTAAGAATTTTGTGTATTCCGAGAGAGAAAATTCATTATCATTTATGGTTATTTGTTCTGGTTTTTCTAATCTACATCGGTTAGTACTAAAAATTACAACGTTCGTTTTTTTCTCATTTAACATCAATTTATTTTGTTTAAACCATGATTGTGCTCTGTTAAAGAAAATTTCACTTTTATAAATCAATTCTGCCATTGTTTTTGCTCCTACCAACAAATTCGTGTCATCAGCAAAACTTGAAATAGTTGAATCTGAGTTAAGTGCGATTTTACACAAATCGTTTATGAAGATTATAAATAATATTGGACCTAGAATACTGCCTTGTGGTACACCCACAGTGTTTTCTATTTTCTCTGATCTCGCTCTAACACCGTCCTTTCTTATTTCAACTCTTTGGCATCTAGCTGAAAGATAGGATTTGAACCATGCCATAGCATTTCCTCTAATACCGTACATGTAAAGTTTTTCTAACAATTTATTTCGATCTAATGTATCATAGGCTTTGGATAAATCTAAAAATAGTCCCAAAGCAATGTTATTATCTTCAATTAGGTTGACTATATTCTTTGTGAATTGAAAAATAGCAGTTTGAGTTGATCTTCCAGCCAGATAGCCATGCTGTGTTTCAGTAAAAATACCACTATCATTAAAAAAAAGCAAGTACCCTGATTACAATCACATGTTCAAAAATCTTTGAAAAACTCGGTAATAAACTAATTGGACGATAATTATTTATATCTGTTGGATCACCTGTTTTTAGTAAAGGTTTGATTAATGCAGTTTTTAAACCTTCTGGATATATCCCATATTTGAGTGACTTATTAATTATATATGATAAAACATATTTGACTTCCTCTATGCAGAATTTTGCAATAAATATAGGAATTTCATCTTCCCCACTACTATTTTTGTTCTTCAAAGATCTCGACAGCTCGACAATTTCATCCGGAGTAGTAGGCTTCAAAAAAATTGACCTATCATTCCTAGTGCATATTTTCCACATAGTTTTGTTTTTGTTGTCAGATTTTTTAATTTCCTCCTGAAAATGGTTTGCTTTCAACCTGCATGATAGCTCATCATATTCTTTTTTTGTTTCTTTATATAATTGTTTGTATCTACTATCTTGATTATTTAAAACCAACAAAATATCTAGCCTATTCTTACATTCTACCACCTGAGGGTCTTGTTTTAGTTTTGTTGCAGTCTGTTTTTTTATTTTCTATTTTAACGGAAAACATTCATCAAACTGTCTGAAAAATTCAGAGCTGAAATTATTCCACTGTTCATTCACTTCACCTTCATCTACACTATACACTGTCTTCCAATCTTGTTCTCTTAGTCTTGATATGAAAGTCTGCTTCGCCTCTTCGTTAAAAAATCTGGTATACTCTCTTACGTTTTCTCTTGTTGTTTGCACTGCAAAAGTTAACTTTTGCGCTGTGTGATCTGAAAGATGCATTCTCACAACACTACTTTTAAATTTCATTATGTTCGTACAAATGTTATCCAAACAACTTTCTGATTCTGGTGTTATTCTGGTCATTTCATTCACAGTATGATATAATCCAAACGATGCTAACTGGTTGATGAAGTCGGTTCTGTCCTTATTTGTATATTCGATATGTATATTGAAGTCGCCTGCTAACAGAATGCAATCGAATTTATATTCTCTTGTGGATATTAAGAACAATTCCAGCCTATCAAAAAACATATTGACACCTGAGCCACTTGGACGATATACTGAAGCCACTATGCAGACAGTACCATCAATATTACACTCGACAGCAGCACACTCAAAGATACCACTGATACTCAAGTTTGTTAGTTTTTTTAATGGTTTACATTTTATGTCTTCTTTTATGTAGACTGCTGATCCTCCATGTTTACCTTTGTCCCTACAAAAACTTGAAATTAGTTTGAAATTTTCGATTGCCATCTTCTTCAGTCTTCCAGTGTTCAGTTATGCACACCATAGTACACTCTGGATGATTTTTCAGTTCACATTCCAGTTCGTTAAATGCAGTACCCAACCCCTGGACATTCCAGTGAAATAGTCCAAGACTTGAACTGCACCCGCCTTTTGATAATGAACCTGCATTTCCTAGGTATTTTGGGTATGCATAAGGTGCTACCCTACTTTTAATTGTTTCTATTGGCTCGGGTATAGTGTTTGTGATTGTTGTATTCACTACTGGGTGTGAGGTTCCTTTTCCCCTGCATTTTGTTCTAGAAAATGTTTGCCACGGTAAAAACTGAACCTCTCAAATCTGATCCCTACTGGCCAAAATTCATTACTGTATACAGTCTCTTTCATATCTAGTGGAACACCCACCATGAAACACTTCGAGTTATCTTCCATTGGTTTTGTGTTTAGAGCTGACACTGATATATCTTCTTTTTCGTATTTACTTTTATTTGCAATATATTCTTGAATATGTTTGTCTTCAACACTTTTTTGTGCCTTTGAGATGAAAAGCCAAAGTCTTTTGTCCTTCTTGATTGGTTTGGTTGATTTGAATGAATTTTCATCTTCGGCTGTGTGTGTACCAACGTTTCTTACTTTTTTACGTCTGTTTTTATATCTAACTGTCTTAAATTCGTTCAGATTTTCTGATTCGGGTTTGTTATTTGTTTCTCCTCCTAAATTAGTCATAGCAGGAAAACTTTTATTTTGTTCATGTTTATGTTTCATGTTTAGGTTAATTACATCGGCGGTAATTTGATTATCTTCTATGTTTTGTAGTTTGTTTGCACTCGGTGTTTCCACTTGATTGCTGTCATCTGTAAGTTTATCCTTTGTTTTGATTTTGACATTTGCAGCAAGAATTTGATTCTGGTTAAGTTGATTACCTGCGATGTTTACATTTTTTCCTGTTATCGCCTGCGTATGGTTTTTTGCTTCAGAGCGCTTATCTTGCATGGATTCAATTTGAATACGTAATAGACTGTTACATTCAGTCAATACACTATTTTTTTCCTGTGTTTCTTTCAAAAGTTGCTTTAAATAAGCAATTTCAATGTTTAGTATTTTATTTTGTGTCACCAAATCGTCACTCGGTTTCACAGACTCAGTTGTGTACTGTTCTAGTCTTTCATGCTTGCATTTTGCATTTTTCGCATGCAGGATGGATGAAAGTTATCCAGACACTTGGCACACTTTACATCACCTGTCACACTTTTACCGCAATGGGCACATTTGAACTCGCTATTTTCGAAATTTTTATGGGAACTCTGTTCCGTGTTATTCTCTCCCGGCGCCATCTTTCAATCTCATAAACAGCCTATTAAAAATGAAGAGTTCTGGTCTTGTTATGAGCTTCGCAGATGACACAACAGTACAATTTACAGCAGACAATTGGACCGACTTGGAACTGAAAGTAAAAAATGATTTTCCAAATCTACAAAATTGGTTCAAGCGTAATAAACTGACTCAATCTGGAGAAATCAAAGTGTATACCGTTCGCGTCATATGAGTCTGGACTACCTGAATTGAAGGAGTTACAAATGGATGATAATACAAGGATTCCGTGTGTGAAAAGTATTAAATATTTAGGAGTCAAAATAGACTGTCACCTAAGATGGGACCATCATGTTCGATTCTTGGTTGGAAAATTAAGACGATTTCTTCATAAGTTCAGAATACTGGAAAAATATTTGAAAGATAGGAAGGATCTTGAAATAATATATTATGCGTTGGTTCAGTCTCAGATCAGTTACGGTATTATAGGATGGGGTGGTGCATATGAACGACATATTATTAGAAATTTGAACGTCATACAAAAATGGATCCTCAAGATTATTCATAACAAAAAAAGAACGTACCCGTCTCAGCTGTTCCAGTTGTCTCAGGTCTTAGATATTAGACAATTATACGTTTTGAAGATTTTAACTAATGTGCATGCTTCCAAGATCAAATTGAATAAAGTCGATTACCTACATAACACACGGCCAAAAAGATCAGGCCTACAAAACCATTAGATCTAATAAAAGAATTGGTCAAAGATCTGCTTCTTACTTGGCACCTAGAATTTTTGCCGTTGTACCGAGTAGTCTGAGAAATACAATGAATTGTTCAGCGTTCAAAAAAAAAGTTTCTGAATGGTTGAAAGATCCTGAAAACGAAGGGGCACTCAAATCAAACATATTCTCGATGGACTAATAGGATGGAATGATTAATTACGAACACAAGATAATGAAAACGACAAATCTAAGAAAACATAAACTGTATGAACTGGATGAATACAGTGGAAAAAACACATGATGAACGAAAAAATGAATACGGAAGGTAACAAACATCTCTGACGCGAGATTTGTGCTGCGACAATTATGGGGAATGAGATTACACATAATGTGTATATTATAGAATAGTTATAGGTCATAAGTACTTTAATTTTTGCGGGGAGTAATTGAGGAATTTTTTTTATGTTACTCACAGGAATCCTCTGTAACGAATTGTATGTTTATTGACAATTGTCTTAATAAACTTATTGCCTGATTGATTGATTTGGCTCGAACAAGAACAAAACAATTTTCAGACAAGTACAAGCCAACAATAAACAATGATGTCATTCAATTTGTTGATTGCCCAAGAAACTTGGGCTTGATCTAGGACGATTCTCTGAGATTTCGTGAACATGTGGTGAGTGTGGTTCGGAGAGAGTATGGAGCGTTGAGATTGCTGTATCCTCATAGGTCGTGCCTGCCCCTGCATACTAAATGGTTCTGTGCGAGACTCTGGTCTTGTCACAGTTCACTTATTGTTCACCTGTGTTTGGTTCTTGTCTTGATCAAGAACCGCTTGGAAGGATCCAGCGTGTGCAGAACTCCTGTTCATTTATGGAATTAGGAAGTATGATCATGATCATCATCAACATAAGTTGAGGGAATTGAATTGGCTTCCGATGGGATTTTTTTTAATTTTACTCTCTGTATATTTCATAATATCATTCTGAAGAGAAGCCCACCTTATCTCTTCAATAGATTGGTTTACAGAACTGACGTTCATAATATTAACATACGTCGTAGGAATATATTGTCATGTCCCTGTCACAGAACATCTACTTTTGAAAGAAGTTTCAGTTATAACATTTGCATGCTGTAAAACGGTATTCCTGATAATTTTATACTGTTAAATCAAAATGTTTTTAAAATAAAGATTAAGGCCTATCTCCTCAATTCCTTATCAGTGTAAGTTTTTGCCAGTTTAATGGTTTTGTTTATTGATATGCTCATTTTTTTTTCTTTTTTTGATAATTTCTGTATATTTTCATTTTTGCATAAGTTATACTCAAATGTACATTTTGTATACAACAAAGGGTTATGTGATAGAGCACCTTTGGGTGAACTTCCCCTTGAGATTTCCAGTGAAATAAAGACGTGATTATTATTATTATTCCTCAGCAATCTCATGTCACCTCGCTATCCCCGATTTGATCTCTGGCTCTCCCCAAGAACCGACCTATTCTTGCGTCTTTCGACAACGTTAATATTGCTAAGAGGATATTGAAGAATGAAAATCTTTTGAAGGGTGTGGATTCTTTCAGAGGAGTTTCTCTCTCAGACGACTTGACCCCGAATCAATCCAGCTACCTTCGCGATCATCTCCAGCAGAGTCCACAACACTACTACATTACTATCAGGTTGAACAAGTTGAACGAATTCCGGACCCTTGTCGATCACCTCAGGCCTCACCTGATACTCGTTGCCGAGACCTGGTTTCATCCAGAGAGAGCAGATTCTTCTTCAACTATTGATGGTTACTCCTTGTTTCGGGGAGACTATACTACAAACGATGGGTACGGTGGCGTTTGCGTTTATGTTGTGGATGAGTTGTTGTGGTGTTTTCCATGTCGGAGTCAACAGTCTTGACTTTCCCAGCATTGATAGTTTGTTTTTGGATCTGTCTTCTCCGAACTTCTCTACCTATATCGGCTACATATACCGTCTTCGTCTCTCAACTTCTGATAATTTTTATTGTAAAAAGGATATAATTATTACTGGCGATTTTAATTTAGCTCACTTAGCCAATAACTAATTGTTCTCTAGGAGGTTCACTTGCTGCACAATTTGTTTTGGTGATGAATGATACAGGTTTTTCTCAGCTAATTAATAGTCCTACAAGGTTTGTGCCGGATCAGAGTTACCCTGTTGGTATATCTGATCACGCAGTTATAACTGCAAATGTTCATTCATGTGTCAGCCGAGGATCTCTTGTAGCAGGAAAAAACGAAGAGAACTATAGATTACTGCTCTCTAAACGAAGATTTGTCGTCAATAGCATGGGATCAGTTACTACTTCACTTTGGCGTAGATGTTGACTCTGCAGGGATCTCCTTCGTTTCCATTCTCAATGAGAACTTGGACAAAAACTCTACATAATAATAATACTTCTTTATTTCAAATGAGGTTTACGAATAAGATGCTCACCTGAAGTGAAATAGTGTCTACTTAACATCAATTTGTTAGCTTTCTAATGTGACATTTGAAAAATCTCCCAACTCATAAGGCTACAGTTTCATAATCAAAGATTTTATCTTCATTTTGAAAATTCTTAAAATATGGAGAGTTGAATCGACTCCTACCCACCGCAGATTCCAGGAGCTCCCTGACCCGGGAAGCTGAAACCTGTCGAAGGGTCCCTGTCCAAGGTAACGGACGAAGCCGTGTGGAAAGCAGCTCAAGAATTCTCCCACCGTAGCTCTGCGGATCGTAAAAAGCGATCAAAGGCCGTCTCCCCCACGACACGGTGGAACCCATGAATGATGGTGAATTCAAGGAATAGGAATATAGAGCCGCTGCCTGAGGTTCGTCAGGGCGTGTCTGGAGCCGGCGCTGGACATGACAGTATGCGGGACGTCGGTGACAGAGTGCTAAGGAGACGGGCGTCTGTCGAACAAAATGCTACGCCTCCACAATCTCAACATTCTAGGAGAAGAATAACACGAGTTTCTCCGACCGCCAAAGGTGCGGCGCAGGATCCCAACCAGCACTCACCCAAGCAGGTCTACCAAGAAGACGCATGAAATGGACAAGTTCGATAAATGAAACGATTATGCGCATATATTATGAAGTGACTAATACGGAAGGGGATAAAATAGGCTACCGTCAAAAATTATTTGCAGAATTCCACAGAAACTATCCCGAACTTCAAGTTTCTGAGCAAAGAGTAGCCGACCAATACTGGGTCATATTGAGAAATAAACTTGTAACCGATGAGAGACAACACCATAAAAAATTAAGTCCAACTGAGGCTACAGAATAGAAACCTTACTAACAACGAAACGACAGTTGAAGAAAACTACGATTGTGCTGAAAACCAACACAACATCAATGCACAAATGAACTCTGAGGAACAAAACAACGCAGATGTGATTGCAATAAGTGATGCTCAACGACGGAATATATATGCTGCACCCGTCGAAAATCCAGAAGAAGACCAAAGAGAACTACTGGAGCGATTATTTGCCACAATGAATAGATGCGTTATAGATTGGGAGGCTCACCCAATTTACAAAAGGTTCGCCGTCTAGAAGATTACAAAAAATGGTGAATATAATAATGGATCGTCACCGGCAACATACAACGTATGATCCAAACAATGAAAATGCTCAACAAATTTTAGACACACTGAAACAAAAACTTAGTGTGTACTCCGAAAGACTCAGAAGATACAATGAGAGCTATAGAAGAAAACAGGATAATATGATTTTTAAAATCTCCGAAAGAAAATTCTATAGAATGTTAAACCATAATATGCATGTTCAATTCTTACATACTCTTTCGGTATCATTCCATGGACCAAAACAGATATAGAAAACCTGCAACGCAAAATGAGAACCTTGATGACGAAAGCACACAAGCACCATCCGAAAAGTAGTATTGAGAGGACGACACTGCCGAGGAATAAAGGAGGCAGAGGTCTGCTAGACATCATGGAATTTGCCCATGGGCAAATTGAATGCCTAAGAACATACTTCAAAGACAAATCAGGCATGTCAGAGACCTACAAAGTACTGTGTGAAGCAGACGAATCAACACCTTTACAACTGCACAAGGAGCAATTGTCATACAACCACCAGACAATCAAAGAAAACTTGAAAAAATGGAGAGAAAAGCCCCTACATGGACGACATTTCAACAAGGTGAACCAGGATCATGTCGACATTGAAGCGTCGAACTATTGGCTCACATCAGGTGCGATGTATCCAGAAACGGAAGGATTTCTTTTAGCCATCCAAGATCTAGTGATCTCAACAAAAAATTACTGAAAGCATATCATAAAGGATCGAACTATTACTGACGATCGATGCCGTTATGGGTATCCAACAAATGAGACAATCCAACATATCACGGGAGGATGTCAAATGTTTGCAGGAAATGAATATAAAGAGAGACACGATGCAGTAGGAAAGATACTACACCAAGAAATGGCTAAATTAACACTAATTCATTCTGAAAAAGTGCCATACTACAAGTACCGACCGGAAACCATTCTGGAAAACGAACGCTATAAACTGTACTGCGATCGTACGGTTTTGACTGATAAAACAGTCCCTCACAACAGGCCAGATATATTGCTAGATGATAAACATCAAAAGGCAGCAATACTCATCGACGTAGCAATACCTAATAACAACAACATGCGTCAAAAAGAGGTCGAAAAAATTTCAAAATATAGGGACCTCGAATTTCAGACAAAGCGCCAGTGGGGAATGATATCAACGAGAACTATTCCAATTATCATCTCAACAACAGGAATAGTACCCAAAAATCTCAAGAGAAATATCAAGCAACTAGGACTTAGTGAGTAAATATGTAATATAATGCAAAAAACTGTTCTTTTAGGTACTGCAAGGACGGTGAGAAAATTCCTAGGAAGCGAAGGACAGGTCCAAGGATCGCGTGTAAGAGGACCACAAGTTCGACGAGAACCAGGGGGACCACAAGGACCGGACACGACCGAGTTCTACCCTTCTGATATTTTAAATATCTGGGACTGAGTGAATGCTCCTCTTAGCGAGGAGTGAGAAGCCGACGGCGAGGAGAAATCCTACGCGTATAGGCAAAAGTCGGGATAATAACAATACTTCATTGCATATGCAATTGGCCATCGACCAAGGGTCCTTCAGCCTGTAAGTTAACAATCTTTGGAACATACAATTTGTTTAAGGTAAAAGGTTATTAAGTTACATATTTCATTTTTTCATATCAAACTTTTGATTTTTGCTAATAGAGGGAGTTCTGGATGTTTTCTCTTAGATGTTTTTCTTCCGTCTTCCTGGTATTGAGAAATCACTTCATCCAACTGAAGTAACCAATTGTTGAATGCTTTATTCAGTTTGTCCATTCTTATCTCAATAGGCTCTATTCTGGTATTAAGATAAAGTAGATTGTTTGTAGGATTATGCAGTGAATTTCCAGGATGTTTCATTCGAGTTATGGTTCTCAATGCTGTCCTTCCTGCTACTGTGCGATTTTTAAATGCTGGAGGCTTGCAGTTGGCAGACACTGGGTGTGCGTATTCTAATAAAGTTTTACAGATTGTTTTATATATCATTGATGCACTTTTGATGTTAATGCCTTGCTTTCTGCGATCTATAATTTGGAAAAATATTTTGCTCTTGATATGGTTTTTCTCTTCATCAACTTGGTGTGTAGGTTTATTCACATTCACATTGAATAATAAAAAATAAATAATAATAAAACTCTTAAATAATTCAATAAAATATTTATAAGTCACCTATTCTCGGATATTCTTGCCAGAGAGCAGTCATTTTCATAACCTCCATTCTTATTTTGCATTCCAGTATGAATGATACTATCAACTGGGACATCCACATCATTGGAACAAATATATTGTAGGGCAGCGACTACTTCATCACCTTTAGACTGAAAACAGTTTTTTTCAAATTAAAAGAAGTAGTAGATACATACATACTTTTGATTTATATGAATGTATTTATTTGTATATGTTCTAACAGTGCTTAGTACGTGGATTTGGAAATATAATAAATAATTTTCCAGGAAAATTTCAGATAATTGAAACTGTGATAAGTTAATAATAAATTTAAACCCCCAGATACTGATGTATAATGAAGCAAGATACTGATACAATACCATCATTAAAGCGATTTCAAGCCCTTCAATTTTTATTTTATCATCATTATTTTACCTAAACATAGCCACATATTTACTTAGGGCTTGAAGTCCCTTCATTTCAACTTTTTTGCTAATTATAGACGTTTTTCCTAGTACGTTAAGATATGGCCAAATCCAATTTGAATAAATATTCTTCAATTCTTCATATTCTAATATCTTCATTCCGTTAGTATTGCTATTCAAATTTCAGCATTATTATCAACTGTTTCCAGGTAACCGTCAAATTAAAAATGTATTTTAAAAAGTGAATATGAAATAAAATATTTACCCACAAATCAATTTTGGTGAAAGAAGAATAGTCACTCAAACCAATGCCTTCTCTACATGAAGCATATTCTAGGCTTACTCTATCGAACCAATGTGGTTTTCCGAAACCTTTTGCGGATGCTACTTGGAAATTAGTAGCCCAATCTTCAATTGATTGATTTGATGAGTATTCTGAAAAATAATTCAGTTGCAAACATGTGACATAAAATCGTTTTGAGGTGTCGAAATTGAGGCAATAATAAATAATTAATATACGAAGATCTATGCTATGTTAAAATTATAATAATAAACATTAAGAAAAAAAATTTGAAATTACCGTCTGAGTGACTTTCTTCAAACCAGGTTGGTCTTTCATAACCCATTGTTTGACCAAATACAGCCCCAGCTTCCCTCAGCTTAGGATAAACTGGAGACATTCTTAGATTTCTACCAGTAACAAACTCGTGAAAAGGGAAGTTTATGGCGTAATGTAAACTTGGAACTTCCCTTACTCGATCTCTCAAAAATTTTCTGTTATTGTGCAAACCTAAGAAACGTGATACTTCCAACTCGTACATATCAAAACCAGTATCGTTATATACAATCATTTCTGCAGTCGCTTGACCCACTCCTCCTGCCGCTGCTATACCTACTGTTTTCATTCCAGCTGCAATATAATAATTTTGAATCTGAAACAAACAATTATTTCTATATACAAAATACATATATATTATTTTCATTTGGATACTTATTTTATTCTTTCACTCTCATTTCAAGTTTCAAATTTTTTGATTTTCATCTCCTCCAATAATAACCCATTTGCTCATCAATAACTTTCGGTTCATAATTTCTAATAGGCAGAGATAACAACGAGATGGTCAACTGCGCACTAAATTTCTGTTCGAACTTCTCTCTCTAGCCTTGAAGTTATAAACCTATAACTTTCGGGATTCAAGGCTAGAGAAAGAATTTCGTACAGAAATTTAGTGCGTCACCGCGCTATGGGCGGAAAATGAATAGCGGAAAATCCAATTTGTTATTTTTTGGAGCTTCAAATATTCTGAACTATTGACAACAAGGTGGAAGGGAATATGATGCTAATATCGAGTAATAGGTAGAATCCGTTCGTCTGAAGGTTTTTTCGGGAACTATGAGAGCTTTTCGCATTACATTTGGTACAAAAATCAGTTGTTATATCACTTATAGCGCATTGATCCTTCATACTCAGGATTCTTCTTCTTCCTCAGCTATTCTTCATCCACTCCTGGACGTAGGCCTCCTTCAAATGACTCCACTCCGATCTGTTCTGTGCCACCCGATGTCATCCAGGATTACGATCCATTGATTTTGAAGGTAAAAAAAGGACTCAAATTTTTTAAATATTCTCATTTTCAGAAATTACCTACGTACAAAATCAGTTGTTATATAGCAATATCGCATTGATTCTCCATGCGCTGGATTACGATCCATTGATTTTGAAAGCAAAAAAGGACTCACATTTTTTAGAAATTCTCATTTTCAGGAATTGACTACGTACAAAAATCATTTGTTATATCGCAATATCGCATTGATTCTAGATTATGCGCAGGATTATTATTCATTAATTCTGAATGAAGAACGAGAGGCCTGCGAAGCGAATATGGGAGGCCAAAATCCAAAGGAGGAAGACCAGATCACAAACATGGAACAACACCATCACCGAAATAATTAATGAGCGAGGACGAACATGGAGAGAAGCAAGAGATATGGCTGTGAATAGGAGAGCATGGGCCAAATTCGTGCATGGGGATAAATCCGACAATGAAGAATTGAAAAATTTTAATGTTAAATGTTAAATTATTGAATAATTCTTTTATGATGTAATATTGCACCCTACACCATTTTCATGGTAATTGGGTTATTTTGATTATATATATATATATATATATATATAAATGTATATATATATATATATATATATATATATATATATATATATGTATATATATATATATATATACTTCAAACTTATTTTTAAGAGTCTTTAGTGTATAACTGTGAACTATTGATAAGGGTCAAACGACTCGATTATTTTGGAGAATAAAAGAAAACTCTTTATTCCTTGCCAAGCTTTCGAATTTATTTAATTCTTCTTCAGGGCTTCTGAAATACAATACAAATCCTTCACATATTCAGTTTAACAATAACTTCGTTAATAATTCACTTACAGAATGTGAGGTTATGTTTAGGAAACTTGCAAAACTACAAAACATTTGTCTTAATTCAATTCACATTGATCCTTTGGACATTAAAACGACAATAATTTTCTTCAATTTGAAACGTCAACAAAATAAAAACATTTTTCTCACAACCAAAATATATTACTTAAAATATTTAATTTATTTATTTTTTCTCCTTTGTGTCAACTGGCTAGATAGGTATATTGTTTTGTTTGTTTTTGACACTTTCGTAATCTGCCTTCTTCCTTTCACTCGTCAACTGGACCATCGAAAAAGTATATGTTTTCTTCCGATTTTTCTAACAAATATCCATATATAGCACTCAACTTATTTGTGTCTGTTTTTTTGTTAATAATATTTTCCTGTTTATTTATCTCTATCATTTCCAATATCAACCTTTTTTTGTAATTTTTTTCCGTTTTTAACACCTTTGCTTCTTCGAAATTTATTTTATGATTTAAATTGAATGCATGGGTTGCTAGTGCGCATCTATCCGGATGTTTTGCAATATCTGATTTGTGTAATGCCAATCTGCTTTTCAACCATTGAGATGTATGTCCTATGTATATTTTTTCGCAATCTTCACATTTTACTTCATAGACTACGTTGCTTTTTAATAGTGTTTGAATAGGATGTTTTAATTTTGTATATAAATTGCCCACAGTTTTTTTATTATAAATAGCAATTTTCACTTTTTCATGTTTAAATATATTTATTAGTTTTTTTGTTAATCCATGTATATTTGGGTATGATGCATAATGAATTTCCTCTGTTTCTTCCTCGCTTCTTATTAGTTGTGGTGCTTCTGTGGTGTCACTTGCATACAATAATTTCTTCAACATTCCATAGGGATATCCGTTCTGTCTTAATATCTCCAATAAATTTTGTATTCCCTCCTGTATGTAAGACTCATGACATATTCTTTTTATTCTATTTTTCATTTGTTTTATCATGTTAATTTTTATATTTATGTTATGGTCTGAATTATAATGGATCATTTTGTTTGAGTGGGTTTCTTTTCTATGCCATTTTAACTTTATAACATCATCTTGTCTTTGTACTTTTGTGTCTAAGAAAGGTACACATTGTTCCAAGTTTTCTACTTCCAAAGTGAATTGTAAGTTTTTGGAATAAGAGTTAAAACACTTCAACGTAGTCTGTATATGTGTTTTTGGTACAGTCAATAATAAGTCGTCTACGAATTTTTTTAAAATGGGTATATTAAATGGTAACTTTTCCACACATGATTTTACCAAGTGATCCATGACATATTGGGCTAGTCTTGGACTTAGTTTAGAACCCATAGCACATCCAAATATTTGAAGGTAATATTTTTCTTTGAACACGCAGTAGTTGTTATTCAATATAAACAAAATAATTTCCATAAACAGCTGCATATTGATGTTTGTATGTTCTTTAATTATGTCCTATTTTTGTTTCAGGACTTCAATAATGTCATTTTTGTCCAGATTACCGAATAAATTTATGACGTCTAGGGAGATTAGTGTGTAGTTTTCTGGTAATTTGAAATTGTTAACAGTTGTTGCAAAGTGGAATGTATCTTTGACATAATATTGGTTTTCTTCATCATATGCGGTATATATATATATATATATATATATATATATATATATATATATATATATATATATATATAATTCGTGCATGGGGATAAATCCGACAATGAAGAATTGAAAAATTTTAATGTTAAATGTTAAATTATTGA
Organism: Harmonia axyridis; assembly: GCF_914767665.1. NCBI lineage: Eukaryota > Metazoa > Arthropoda > Insecta > Coleoptera > Coccinellidae > Harmonia > Harmonia axyridis. The sequence continues at coordinate 39,969,780 of NC_059502.1, read as the reverse complement.
ATAATTCTTTTATAATGTAATATTGCACCCTACACCATTTTCATGGTAATTGGGTAATTTTGATAATATATATATATATATATATATATATATATATATATATATATATATATATATATATATATATATATATATATATATATATATATATATATATATATATATATATATATATATAGATGTTTATTATTTGTATGTAGGAATCCAAGTTATTTTGTGAATTTTAAAAACATCAATAGAACTAGACAAAACTCACATTTCCTATACCCTTCTCATCATCTGAGTATAACGGAGTCTAATGTACCTTATATATGTTTGAAATTGTTTAATTTGTTACCTAGAAAATTTTATAATGTGGATCTTAAATTATTCAAAAAAGAGATTCAATCACTTATTATTGAATGTGAACCCTATTCTATGAGAGAATTCGATTTTTTTTGTAAGAATCTTTGATTTTGTTTCCTTTAACTGACGTATTTCTTTTCTTTGTACCAGATTCTATGTACAAGATTTCTGAAATAAATTTATTGTTATTGTTAAGTGCAGTATTGACTTGCTGGAATTGTAAGCAACCTGGTCATTGTAAGATGACCAAAAATAAGTACTGCTTTAAGTGTGGTCGTCCAGGTTCCACTGTTCGGACCTGTCATAAGTGTAAGCCCTCGGAAAACTGAGGAGGAAGACCTCTAATGGCAGTATGTGTGCCTTCCCTCATTTCTCTGCCCGTGATCGTTTACCTTTACACCAGAAATCTTTGTTAGATGAAGTGTCGGTGCATGCGCAAAATGATGAACGTCCATATTTTAGGTCTTTTGGATTCTGGTGCTTCATGCACGATTATAGGAGGCCCTGGATGGGCGATGTTGAACAATTTGAATTTGAATATTAATGTCGATAATGTTCTTTCTTGTAGAGTCGCTAGTGGACAAAGTTGTTCAAGTATCGGTTCGGTGGATCTAAAAATTAAGCTTGAGAATAAGGTTAAGATTATTTCAGCCTTAGTAGTTCCTGAGTTGCCGCACTCTTTAATCCTAGGCATTGATTGTCGTACCGGATCTTCGTTGTGGGAAATGGGTATTTCAACGAGATGCTGATGTCTCTGTGGATGCGATTGCATCAGAGGAACACCTTACCCATGAGCAATCTAGGATTTTGAATGAGGTTGTGCAGGAGGCTTTTCGGAACATGGGGGACGATTATTTCAGCCTTAGTAGTTCCTGAGTTGCCGCACTCTTTAATCCTAGGCATTGATTGTCGTACCGGATCTTCGTTGTGGGAAATGGGTATTTCAACGAGATGCTGATGTCTCTGTGGATGCGATTGCATCAGAGGAACACCTTACCCATGAGCAATCTAGGATTTTGAATGAGGTTGTGCAGGAGGCTTTTCGGAACATGGGGGACGAGTGAGGGTGTACTAAACTGGTGGAACATGAGATTAAAACCTATTGTCGTCCCATTAAGCAGAGGTATTATCCTGTGAGTCCGGTAATGCTAGGTCATATTGATGCAGAGTTAGACAACTTACTGGACCTGGGCATTGTTGAACCTTCGACCAGCCCCTGGTCGTCCCCGATTCTTCTTGTTAAAAAGAAGGATGGCTCGTACCGATTATGCGTTGATTACAGGAAATTGAATGCCGTCACATAAAAAGATGCATATCCTCTCCCCTATATAAATTCTACCTTGGATCGGCTCCGCAACGCCAAGTTCTTGTCCTCTATGGACATTAAGTCGGCTTATTTTCAAGTGCCCTTAGAAGCATCCTCTCGCCCTCTAACTGCGTTCTCAGTACCCAAAAGAGGTCTGTTTCAATTCCTCCGTCTGCCTATGGGACTGTATAATAGTCCGGCTCCCATCCAGCGTTTGGTTGACAGAGTTCTTGGTCCGGATTTGGAACCATATGTGTTTGTCTATTTAGACGACATAATTATCATTACTGATACCTTCGAAAAGCATGTAGAAGTATTGAAGGAAGTCTTTAAACGACTCAAAGCGGCTAACTTAGCGGTTTCAAAGAAGAAGTGTCATTTTTGTCGACCGGAACTCTTGTATCCAGGTTATGTAGTAGACTCAAAAGGTCTAAGAATGGATCCAGCGAAGGTTCAGGCCATTTTGAACATACCAGTCCCCACTTGTGTTTCGGAGGTTCGGCGTATACTGGGTTTGGCTTCATGGTACCGGAGATTCGTACCAAACTTTGCGGATCTGACTACTCCCTTAACGGAGCTGCTTAAGAAAAATCGGTCCTTTAAATGGAGTTGCCAATGTAATGAGGCCTTGGTTAAATTGAAGGAATGTTTGATCAGTGCCCCTGTTTTGTCTTGCCCAGATTTTTCAAGATCGTTTACCATACAGTGTGATGCTTCCGGTTATGGGATTTGTGCTGTATTGACTCAGCAACAAGAGGATGGAGAAAAGGTGATATGCTATTTTTCTAGGTCTTCAACCCGGTTAGAAAGCAATTACACCACTACGGAACGTGAATGCCTTGCCGTTTTATGGGCGATAGAGAAACTGCGACCGTATATTGAGGGGTCACATTTCTCGGTTATCACCGATCACGCTAGTTTGCTCTGGCTGGATCGACTGAACTCACCTTCTGGAAGATTGGCCCGGTGGGCTATCAGACTCCAACAGTATGACTATACCATTATCTATCGTAAAGATAAAGATAACATCGTACCTGATACCTTATCTAGGGCTGTACCTATCATTGATGCTGTTGATACTTCTCAGGGTCATTCCACGGATTTGGGGTATGACAAACTGCTAGGAAAAGTGACTGATGCCCCTCACCGGTTCACATCCTGGCAAATTATTCAGGGTAAGCTTTTCAAAAATGTAACACCTCGAATTCCCGAACTAGCCTCCGATTCTGATTACTGAAGAGAAGTTGTTCCTCGTCCTCGAAGAAAATCTCTAATTAGGCAGGTCCATGAATCTTTACTACATGTAGGAGTTTTCCAAACTTATAGCAAGTTGGCACCGCGGTATTACTGGCCAAAGATGCGATATGACGTGGCTTCGTTCATTCGTTGCTGCAGAACCTGTCATGCCATCAAACCAAGCCAGGAGAAACCTTCTGGCCTCATGCTATCCAAAGGTCTCAATTTCTCGACCATTCGAGCTTCTGTCTGCGGATTTGGTTGGTCCTTTACCTCGGTCTCGCTCCGGTAACCAGTACATTTTTGTCGTCGCGGATTGTTTCAGCAAATTCCCTCTTCTTTTTCCACTGCGTACGGCTACCGCGTCAGCCATTATAAAAATACTGGATACACACACACATGTCTTTCCTGTCTTTGGGTGTCCCAATTCCATCATTGTCGATAATGGCGTACAGTTTCGGTCTAAAGAATTCGTTAAATTTTTAAAATCTTATAATGTTAACGTTCATTATACCGCGCTATATCATCCTCAAGCTAATCCGGTCGAAAGAATTAATAGGGTTATAAAAACCATGTTGAAGTCCTACCTGTCAGAAGATCAGAGAGGTTGGGATAGACAGTTGAACCAGGTTGGGTTAGCTATTGGTTCCTCAAATCACGAAGTCACCGGTTATTCTCCAAATTTTATTGTTTTTGGAAGGGAAGTTTCGTGTAAGGGTGAAAATACCTTTCTTGATTTCAGCGCGGGTATCCCCTTGGACTTATGAACTAGAGGGTGATGACGGTAAATACCAGGGAGTTTGGCATATAAAGGACTTAAAAGCTCATCCACCGGATCAACTGACGGATGAACACTTGTCGGACTAATTTTGGCTGTTTTTGTTGCATTTGGGTTGAAGGATGGTTAACCCTTGCCTTGAGCATAAATTTACTAGGGTGGTCACTACCCCCATCTAGTGGCTGACATAAGCTTAACATCTTTTGTATCGTCAGATCCACGATAGCAACATGCTATATTATCCATTTCTGTTTCACTTTGGTGATATTGGACATTTGGAGTTAATTCAAGTGTGACGATTCTGGTATTAGTTTTGTCGGTATTGAAGTTTCGCTGGTGTTGTTTTCTTTAGGATTCATTGAAGTATTGTCGCTGTTTGATTTACTGTATTTGGCTTTTTGAAGTTACTGGCAGAAAAAAAATTTCTAATGTCTAAAAATAAATAACGGTTAGATTTACACCATTTGATATTTCGGTTGGTAATGCGCCCTCTAGAGGTTGATTGTTGATTTAGCTTGGAATATTCCGTGTTATTATAAATCTGAATTTATTATAGAACACTTATTTCCGTATTACTGAGATCGAATATCATTACCGTGGGGAAATATTTTATAATTTCTGGATTTCTTGTTATTATTTTTCTTCTGTGCGGGAAGTTTCGTTTGACAACTGGTATAGTCTGTGGTTAGGAATGAGATTGTCAAAAGGAGGTTATCGGCGATTTGAGATAATTTTGAGAGATCGGTTGGAAAAAAATTTGACTAAATTGGACAATATTTGATCTAGAATCATCCTTGTTATAGGCGATTATTTCTTCAATTTGGGTAATTCCCTGTTTGATTTATGGTATTGTGAATATTTCTGGGAAATACGTTTGTTCGATATTGAATCGAATTTTCGCGGGTTGTTTTTGAATTAACGGAGTACGAGGATTTGAGAGGAATTATCTCCATATTCAAATCCTTTCTGAGATCCTGACTTTCCCATCCCCTCCACAATTTTAGCACACTTGGTTTTCCGCATCCACAACGGACGTTACGCACTGTCATTTTCAATGGTTTTTCGCTAATCCTGGAATAAGGAAAAATCGCAGTTTCGCATAAAAACTCAATTCGTTTTTAAGTTCGTTAACAGCTTCGTGAGAGGACACATCATAGTTAAGTGAAGAAGATTGTTTAGTTTAAGTTTTCAAGGTGGAAAGTCAGAGAATCAACGGAGACCAGGTGAGTCCCTTTCCTGTTAGAATTTTCCTTCTTCTTGCTGACTGTTCCGGGTGGTATTTCCTCTCAAATCTCAGAAATTAAGCGAGTTTCATTTCTTTTATATCGGATAATTCACAAACTTGTGTGGCGGAGCAATCCAATTAATAATTACATACATAATACAGTCCACTAGAATAACTTTTAAATATAATTTGGATTGATCCGTAACATAATTGATCCATTCGGGCCAGATTTATTATATATTCAGGGGTCTTTAGAAAAGGGTTTAATTGTTTTTTTTTCTTTTCTTGCGGGCGGCATGAGATAAGTCCGTCAGATTTTATCAATCGGTAGGCGCGCAGGTTCGATATAGCAATCGACGTATTGAATCGATTCACTTGCCTACTTGTAGCGGGGACTGTTTATAAACAAACATAAAGAGGTTAGAGTTTCTTTTAGTTGTTTTCAATAATTTCAAGAATGGGAAAGGAAACAGGAGAAAAATCAGATTCTAAGGCACCGACACCAAGCGCGGAGGATATTCTTGTTTTCACGCAGGCAAAAGGGCGTTTGGATAGAATGTGGGTAAGGGTACAACAAACGTACGATTTAATTGGGAAACTTCCTTCTTCTCTGAATTCGTTTATGATTCGTTCCGAAAAGATCGAACAAACAGCTGAGGAATATGAAAGTTGTCTTTCCGAGTTAGACGCGATCGGTATACGTCATCGAGATTTAAGGAAGGATACGAGCGGATTATCAAAGGCATTCGATGACTTATATTAAAAATATTAGAGGTTAGAGCTGCTCACCAAATTCAATATTCAACTGCTCAGGGTTCGGATGAAAAACCGGCGTCCAAATCCTTACCAAACTATATGCCGCAAATTCAGTTACCACGATTCAATGGTGAACTCGAAAGTTTTTCGGGTTTTATTGCACTTTATGATAAAGTGATCCATACCAACAAGGATTTGTCTGATATAGCAAAATTTGCATTTCTGCTTTCGTATTCAGATGGAAGAGCCTTAACTCTTGCACAAACGGTGGTTTTTGATCCGAATAACTACGAAACCGTATATGATCTCCTTAAAAACGAGTTTTCAAATGTTAGAGTTGTGGCATCTCACTACTTGAATCAGGTATTTTCATTGCAACCAATCAAATCGGGCAATCAGAATTCCTTGAGAGAGTTTTCTGACACTTTACAAACTAATGTCAATTGTTTGAGTAAACTCGAAATTCCAGATTTGGGACAGTTTATGCTATTATTTTGGAGTTCGAAACTTCTTGATTCCCATACACGTCGGAACTTTGAAACAAGATTTCTGAATACCGATTTTCCCAAATTTACTGATCTGATTAAGTTTCTTAGAGATCGTTGCGCGGTTAATGACTTGAGTTCAGACACACTCAAAGCCAAAATTCAAGCTAACTCTCCGGTTACAATAAAAAATAAGAGGGTTCGAGTTACGACACGGGAAGAATCCACTTCTACACCGAATGAACAAAATGATTCATTGTGTCCGTGTTGTGAGGGTCGACCTAAATTTGCGCAGTGTCCTGAATTTTTGCAATCTTCGCTTGATACACGGAAAAGGTTCATACAACTACATAGAAGAATTTATGCATGTTTGGGTCGGCATTCAATTTCGAATTGTAATTCTAAAAATTGTTGTCGCAAGTGCGGAAGTAGAAAACATAATACGTTGATATGTTTTCAGAAATCGAATATCGAGGGTGTTTCATTTTCCGGAGTTAGTTCACGAGGGAAGGTCCAAGTTGACCCGGTTCAAAAAATTGATGAACCTTCCACTTCGAAAGGTTTAAAAATTGTAAATACTTGTTCGTATTCGACTATGGATACAACTTGTCTTCTTGGAACGGCTCGCGCTAGGGTTCGAGATATAAACGGAATATGGCAAACCTGTAGGTTGGTCTTGGATCCTGGTAGTCAGATGAATTTCGTCACCTCGAATTTTGCATTGAGGATTGGAATTGCGAGAAAAAAGTGTAAACTTCAGATTTCCGGGGTTGGTAATAACCCGCTCTTTTCGGTACGAGGTTTGATTTCTTGTTCACTTACTTCGATGTTCAATGATGATACATTAGTCTGTTTTGAAGCGGCTATTGTGGATAAGATAACTTCGGATCTTCCGACAGAGAATCTCCCACCTACAATGAGAGATCGCTTTTCTAATCTACGACTCGCCGATCCCGAATTTTGTTACCCTGCTCCTGTTGATATCTTATTGGGGGTTCAATCATATTTCGTTATTCTGACGGACGAACCTCAGCATATAATCGGTAAACCAAGTGCGATATCCACGAGATTAGGCTGGGTTATAATGGGAAGTGTATCGTCAGCGATTTCCCAAATTGTTCAGTCATTGTTTGTGATATCCGAGGAAGAGTCACTCAATGACACCTTGAAAATGTTCTGGGAATCGGAAGATATATCAAATCCGGACGTGAATCTCTCCCCAGAGGATACCTTTTGCGAAGAATATTTCTCTTCTACGGTATCACGAGACTTGACGGTAGGGATGTGTGGTTCGTTCAATTTCGACGAACCGGGTCGAACCAGATCTATGGCTGAGACGACCCGGTTCAAAAGACCCGTTCAATTGACCCAATGGTTCTTTTCAGCTCACTAGCTCAGATCGAATCATGTACGATTTGCGCATGATTCAAAAATCCGTAGATCTGGTTCTTTCGTTCTTTGTTTTTTTTTCTTGGTAAAGAATGTTAAGTTAATATCAGCTTTGTATTTGTTAGTCGGTATGTTTTTAATCGGATCGTGAATTTGTGATAATGATTTTTTTGAGACATAATCATGAACATAAAGGAGATTATCCATTATCATAAAGTTATAAGTTACTGAGATGGCAGAATATATTAAATTGATATCTGGTTCATGAGATGATTATGGACCTTTCGAAAAAATTTCAAAATCTGATATATATTCCTCGTTCAAATTGATGATTTTGGAATATTTAAATGACTAATGAAGAAGTAGAAGTAAATCACGAATGTACTTTGTACAGAACACTAAATTCACGAGGTCTTGAATTATTAATTTTAACGAAAACTACCTAATGATCATTACCTGTATCTATTCCAACCAAATAAATACAGAAGATCTGAAATCCCTCAAACTGATATTAACCCTAATTAATATATTTTGTTCCCGAAAAATATTCATTTTGATCAACTTTACAAAGTTAGGTTTGAATACATAGTTAAAAAAATTCCCAAAAAATAATGAACAATATTTAAAACCATAACATTTTCAAGAAATAATAATTGGTGCATCTAAGAGAGTGCAATTATTACAGAGCCCAGTTTCTTTTATTATCTATCATCTTTCTTCAAAACCGGGTGCCAAGTGCCGAGCCGATGATTCATTTGCGGAATGTATGTATTTTATTACTACCATAATTATGTTCCTTTAAGGTCAGTCCAAACCAAAACCCATCTTCCTAGGCTCGGATAACGAACCATTCTATGGATCTTTGGGTCCTAAAAGATCCTCAGATTGAATGAAATGAATGTGAAAGTTTGGCTCATTCGGATCGGTTCGAACGAACGAATCATTTTCAGAGAGACGACCCGATCGAACCATTCGTTCTGAAGACCCGGGTCTTTTGATTCGTTCGTTCGTGAACGACACATCCCTACTTGACGGGACGGTACATAACTAGACTCCCCTTCAGAAATAATTCTCGTCCTAAGTTAGGCACAAATCGACAGCGATCATTGGCGCGGTTTCATAAGCTGGAGTGTAGGTTCAGACACGATCCGGAGTATTACAGGTTATATAAAGAAAATTTGAGGAAATATGTAGAACAGGGACATATGGTCCCAGCTCCTCAAAGTTCCGACTATGTGATGACGCATCATGGTGTTCTGAAATCGTCGGCGGGGAAATCTTAATTGAGAGTAGTGTTTTCTCCAGCAGAGACTTCATCGGGTGTGAGTCTAAATGAAAAATTGTGTACGGGCCCGAAATTGCAAAGCGACATTGGACAAATAGTTACCCAATTTCGCCTTTTTCCCATCGCTGTGACTTGTGATATCAAGCAAATGTTTCGAGCCATTTGGCTGCATCCGAAAGATTGCGAGTACCAGCACATTTTTTGGCGGTTTTCTTTCGATGATCCTCTCACCGAGTGGGAATTGCGCACGGTAACATTTGGCATTTCAAGTAGTCCGTTTTTGGCACAGCGAACCCTCAAACAACTTATATTGGATGAGGGTGCGAGATTTCCGCGGGCGGCTCAAATACTGGAATCCTACCGGTTTATGGATGATATTCTCTTTGGTGCCTTCAGCACAACCGCGGCTAGCGAATTGTGTCAGGAGTTGGTCGCGCTGCTTCGGCTCGGCGGGTTTGAACTGGGAAAGTGGGCAAGTTCTTGTACTTCAATTCTCGAAGATTGTTCGATCGAATTCAAGGATCTTTCTATTGCCGGCACTTCTTCAATTAAAGTTTTAGGTTGGATATGGGATCCAATAGGAGATGAGTTTCGCTTCAAGGTGGATGATACTCAGACGACTCTGACAAAACGCGGTATTTTATCACGAGTCGCACGAATTTATGATTATAATGAGTATCTATCTCCGGTTACTTTTGCTATGAAGGTTATTCTTCAAAGGCTTTGGCTGCTGAATACTTAATGGGATGAGCCCTAACCTCCTGAAATTATTGAACTATGGAATCCTCTCGAAAAGGAATTCAAGATGTTGGAGGGCATTTCTATTCCTCGGTGTGTGGTGCCTAGTACTTCGTTGAGGGCACAAGTCATTGGGTTTTGCGATGCTAGTATTCTGGGAATGGCAGCGGTTGTATACTTGCGTGTTGAAAATGAGCAGAGAATATTTTGCAATTTACTTTGTTCAAAAACTAAGGTTGCCCCACTTAAAAGCTGGACTATAAATCGTCTCGAGTTGGGATCCGCTGTCCTACTCAGTAAACTTCTTCGTTCGCTTCTGCCACTCCCCCCACCTCTGTCCGAATTAGAAATAATTTGTTTTTCGGATTCCACAACCACTTTGGCTTGGATTCAAACTCCTCCTTATAAGTTGAAGACATTCGTATCAAATCGAGTCATTCAGATTTCCGAAGCATGTCCGAGTGCGATCTGGAGGCATATACCCGGAGAACAAAATGCGGCGGACCCAGCGAGCAGGGGACCAAAACCATCTCAGTTTTTCTCTAACCGGACATGGTGGACCGGTCCATCCTTTCTTGAAACTCCGATTAATACGTGGCCTGAAGGGACCACTATTGTAGATCAGGATCTACCGGAAACGAAGGTCATACCTCCAGTTTCATACGTGGCTGCGGTCGAAAGAGATTATTTACTGACCTTTTTCGAACGGTTTTCTTCATTATTACGGACACAAAGAGTGTTTTTTAATGGGTTAAAAACCAGGATTTATAAGTCTTCTGTCCCTTCGAAAATTACAGGGAGTATTTCGGCATCAGAATATCGGAATACCTTAAAGCTTTTCATTCGTCTCACCCAAGATCATTACTTGGGTTCTGAAATCATTTCTTTGAAAACGGGAAAATAATGTTCACCGAAATTACGTGCACTCTCCCCGTTTTTGGATTCTTCCGGGTTTTTGCTGGTGGGGGGCAGGTTAAAAAGAGCCTGTCTTCCTTATCACACGAAACATCCTTATTTTATTCCTCGAGATTCTCACTTAGCACGTTTATTGTGTGATTACTATCACATTTTTTCTGGTCATGGTGGTCCAAAGTTGGTGCAGTCTCTCCTACAGAGAGAATATTATATTCCTTCGGCAAGGAGTCTCATTCGAAATCGAATATTCCGCTGCTTGCCGTGTTACAGGTTCCAGGCGGTTCCCTTACAGCCTCCGATGGCTGATCTTTCCTCATCGCGTGTTACACCCTCAAGGTGTTTTATGCAATGCGGTGTAGATGTCGGTGGTCCTTTCCTTACGAAATATACCACCAGAAGAAATGCTAAAACGGAGAAAACATACATAGTTTTGTTCGTATGCTTCGCCACGCGCGCAGTTCACATTGAGGTAGTCGTGAGTCTATCCACAGCCGCTTTTTTAGCTTCTCTTGACCGATTTATCGCTCGCAGAGGTATTCCTTCCTGTATATATTCGGATCAGGGTCGAAACTTCCGAGGCGCAGCACGGGAGATTTCAGAGCTGACGCAGTTTCTCCAGTCGAAAAATGATTAAATAAAGGGTCATTTGGCTCAGAGATCGATACAGTGGATCTTCAATCCACCTTATGCTCCGAACTTCGGCGGCATTTGGGAGGCAGGCATAAAATCGGTAAAACATCATCTAAAAAGATTAATTGGGGCTCAGATTCTTTCGCTTGAGGAATTTCAAACGGTCACCATTCGCGTGGAAGGAATTTTAAATTCACGGCCTATTGGAGTACTCTCTAGTTCTCCAAATGATATTCAAGCGCTCACTCCGGGGCATTTTTTGATTGGGACGGAACTTCTCTGTGGCCCGGAAGTAGACTTAACTGAAGTACCAATAAAGTTGTTAGATAGATGGCAACTTACGCAGCAGATCGTTCAGGGATTCTGGAGACGAAGGGGTCGACAGTGCGTCGAGGAAAACTTGAAGCGGAAAAAATGGACAACCCCGTCTCCTCCGTTGAAGGTGGGCGATGTCGTGCTTTGGTATGAACCTGGTCGTCCTATGGCTGCATGGCCATTGGGTATTATTCGGGAACTCATTTTGGGTAGGGATAACGTGCCGCGGGTGCTGAAGATTCATTCTTGTAAGGGTATTGTAACAAGACCCACTAACAAAGTTATTCTACTCCCAGTAGATGCCTAGATGATTTTTCATTACTGAATAATTCCAGGATTCAGAGGAAGGATGGTGTTCCATAATAAATTTTTTTTTGTCGATTATACGTTTCCGATGAATTCGGTGCCGGGGTCTTGATTTTAGTTTTTTTTTATTTTCAATGTAAAAAGATACTTTTTTATTTTTTGTTCACAAAATAACTATTTTGGGTGGGGGGTATGTTCGATATTGAATCGAATTTTCGCGGGTTGTTTTTGAATTAACGGAGTACGAGGATTTGAGAGGAATTATCTCCATATTCAAATCCTTTCTCAGATCCTGACTTTCCCATCCCCTCCACAATTTTAGCACACTTGGTTTTCCGCATCCACAACGGACGTTACGCACTGTCATTTTCAATAGTTTTTCGCTAATCCTGAATAAAGAAAAATCGCAGTTTCGCATAAAAACTCAATTCGTTTTTAAGTTCGTTAACAGCTTCGTGAGAGGACACATCATAGTTAAGTGAAGAAGATTGTTTAGTTTAAGTTTTCAAGGTGGAAAGTCAGAGAATCAACGGAGACCAGGTGAGTCCCTTTCCTGTTAGAATTTTCCTTCTTCTTGCTGACTGTTCCGGGTGGTATTTCCTCTCAAATCTCAGAAATTAAGCGAGTTTCATTTCTTTTATATCGGATAATTCACAAACTTGTGTGGCGGAGCAATCCAATTAATAATTACATACATAATACAGTCCACTAGAATAACTTTTAAATATAATTTGGATTGATCCGTAACAACGGATCTCTTGTATTGAATTTACCCTGAAGATCTGAGAGGTATGATATTATTCCTATATCTTGAGCTATTGTCTGAAATTTCTGTTTTATTAGGATTCGCTTCCCGCCGATTAGTTCGAATAACTGTTGAACTTACACGAGGAATATCAAGAAGATCCTTTTCCCTCGAACAACAACTGAGAGGTATAAATCCTTTTGTATTTTGTGAACAATATCTTATAGTCTTTTATTGGAGCCTAGTGCCTGGTTGGATTGAGAATCCTAGTGCTGGATATCTTGGAGAATCCTAGTGCTTGGTTAGATTGAAGAATTCTGGTGACTGGCAACAGTCTGGAATGCTATGGTTTGAGTTTATGGTATTTATTTTCTGGTATATGGTGGTGAATTTCTGGTACAGTTCTGGTGAATGGTACATTCTGATAGATGGTACAGTTCGAGCACATAGTAAATTGCTGGCATATGGTGTACCTCGAGTAGATGGTACATTCTACGTATAGAGATCTCACCGTTAGATTTGCTGTCAACCTTCAATATTGACTTTGTATCAGGTAACCGGTGCTTCCACTGGCTTTAATGAGTATTGTATTGAGATTCGATTTTAGAAGTAACTATTTAGTGTACTCATAGTTAATCAGTTATTTGAATAGGAGTTAACGGTTTTATTATTAATTTTCTATCCATTGATAGTTAGATTGAAATATATTGAATAAAGGTTGTTTCATGCTCATTATATACTGTCGAAATTGTAAACAGTTTGAGGTGAGGTGCACTTCACTAACTGGCCATTTATTTTAACAACTATAATCCTTGTGTATCCCTTCAGGATTTATGACTTTAATTTATTTTCACCTTATTCAACCAGCTATTTTATACCGGCCAGTTATTACAACCACTGCATTTGTGTATTCCTTCAGGATCTTTGGTTGTGCTCAATCTTTTAGTTTAACTTGGTTATTTGTCTGGTTTATTATCTGGTGAATTTGGAGTTTGTTGAACTCCGTTTAGGTTTAGTTTCGGTGCTGATATTTAAGGTTTAGCCTAAGCCAAGTATAGGCTGATATAAGGCTTCTATTTTCAGGATTAGGTTAGGTATTATAGTTTGTAGGAAGCCCTTCTGGCATTTGTTGTTAGTTATATTTTATAGGAAGCCCTTCTGGCATTTGTTAGTGTTAGGTAAAGTTTTGGAAAGCCCTTCTGGCTCTTGGTAACTTTGATAATTCCTTTTTTTATTGTTTATTATCAACCACTGCAGAAATTTTAATTTTAATTAAACGTTTGACATTGAGTATTTGTTTTATTGCTACTCTGGTAGAGGAGTACGCAATTTGTTCTTAAGACAGGCACATCTCTACCTGGCGCCCATTATTATTTCTCAACTTATTTTGAAGAACTCGCTCCCGTCTACACTGAGTGTAGTCGCGAGCCGAATTTTAGCCTAGTGACCGGCTTACTCAAGGTCGACACGTCATACGGCCGCATACTTACCCGAGGAATTCCGGGCAAAGTCGACTAGTTTAAGAACAGCATCCTCCGTAGAGAGGCCAGGCCTGAATCCGAACTGAAGAGGGGAGGACTCATCACGATCAAGTAAGACCCGAGCAAGTCGAGAAAGCATCAGTCACTCAAGGGTCTTTCCTAAAATCGAAAGCAGGCTTATAGGACGGTAAGACTTTGGATCCTGTAGAGGACGCTCCCTAGACTTCAAAAGAAGACAGACCGAGGCCTCCTTCCAACTGTCGGGAAAATGACCAGTGAGCAGACAGCAGTTGTACAGTGACAGCAGCAGGCCAGGTATCACCGACCACGCTCTACGAAGAATCAAGTTATAAAATCCGGTCAGGGGTAGCTGTAATAGAGCATCGAGTTCCTCAAAAGTGAATTGGCGAATAGAGGATGGTGAGATTGTTGTAGAGACTGAAGTCTCAGCACGAACAGCAGCCTGAACCGCGAAGTCCTCAGATGGGTCATCTCTGGGAAAGAGTCGGTCTAAGATGACATCGACCGACTCTTGCAAGTCCAGGCGGCGGACGGAGGAAGAAATAGTATTCTGTGTTAATTTGCCAGTAGAGATCTTATAAGCCACACCCCAGGGAGAGCTCTTTAACTCCGTACTGACGAATCTAGACCAGCTGTCAAACTTAACACAATTTAAAAAAGGTTCTCCGTCGAGAAAACTACAAAAATAGTGGATGCAATTATGGACTTAGGCGACATGCAAACTACGACGCCAACAACATTCATCACATATGGCTTGTCGAGACTAGACGTGTTGAATTGCTTTCCCGACGGTATCGATATCGAGTTCTAGTCCCGAAAAACTCAGAATTTCAACTTTTAAAATAAAGATACTTCATTCTTAGTTGAAAAGCTCAATTTAGCAGAGTAGTGAAAATGGGCCTTACTCGTGAAAGCAAAGCTGAGATTAAAGAAATCGTCAAGCAAACTGTCGCAGAGGTTTTAGAATTGTACCTGGATGGAATAATGGATAAAATTCTGTCGAAGGTTAAATCAAGTTTTCAAAAGGATTTCGACCAAATTAAGAAAACCTTGCACGAAACTCAGGAAAAATTGGATAAATTACAACAGGAGAATAAGAAGTCCAATCTGATTGTTTTTGGTTTGAATGAAACACCGGAGAAAAACATCAGGGAAAAACTTATCGACACATGTAAAGATGTTGACGTTACTTCAGTTGTAAATTCAATCAGAATATGTCATCGGTTAGGAAAAACAAATAATGAGAATCCACGTCCGATATTGTTGAAATTCAAGAATGAAGACTTTCGAAATGAATTCCTAGCTATGCGAAAATACTATGCAAAATCCAAAATTTATGTCAAAGAAGACCTGACTAAGAAAAGATTGAATTTGTTGAAATATGCGGGTGGCAAATTTGGTTTCAAGAATGTGTGGTCGACCCGTGGCATTGTTAAAATAAAGATTGGAGATGGAATATTTTCGGTGCAGACTGAAGATGACTGTGACGGATACAAGGTTGGAAATTAGGGAGGATTATGATTTTGTTCCTATTCTATAAGCTATGTTCTATATTTTTCATTTTACATTTTTCATACATTTGCTTTGATTGATTTACATGCTAATGTTACCTAATATGCTTTTTAAGGAGGGAAAATGTGTAATTATCGGAATTTTGGGTTGTGTATTGTTTTTGCTTTTGATTATGAAAACATAGTACTTTCGATACCTTTGTTTTATTCTGTTCGGTGTCGCAATTTTCACGCTGCTTATAGTTCTCAGTTTAGATATAGTCATATATTAATCTTGGGACGCTTTATAGTGTCCTTTTCTCTAATGAATATATTGGAGACTCTTGGGGGGGATAGGGTGCCGGGGGCGGCAGTTGTCGGTGAGCTTGATGCGGGGGTGTGTTTTGCGGGAGGATCCTCACGATTTGGAGTGGTTCACTTTAATATAAGAAGTATCTATAGAAATTTCGAAGAACTGTTGATATATCTCGAGAAAATGGATATAGAAAAGATACATGTGATCATTCTATCGGAAACTTTCAATATAAACGAGCTTGACCGATTCAATATACGAGGTTATAGTCTATTTCATAACAATTCTGTTTATAATAAAAATGACGGCTTACTAATTTACATTCGAAATGATTTAAATGCCGAAACAAAAATTTTCGAGCTTACTGAAACTAATATTTCTAGGTTAAAAATAACATTTGATAATTATAAGATGGGGATAACCGCAATTTACAGACCACCTTCCACAAATTTGAACTTGTTTTTGACTGAGCTTGAAGAATATTTTGCAAACTTGAAACAAGAACAAATTGATTTACTCATAGGAGATTTAAATGTCAATATTCTCGATGAAAAAGATAAAGTTAGTAATGTGTATATGAATTTGTTAACTTCTTATGGCTACGAAAACTATCTGAATCAACCAACCAGAGTAACAGAGTCATCTTCCACATTAATTGACCATATTTTTGTGAAATGTAAAAATGATCTGAAAAATCAACTTTTATTAAAACCTTTTATTTTCGAATACGCTTTAACTGATCATTTCCCGATAGGACTGGAGATTGATTTTAATAAAAACATAAAACTTTCAAAAAGTATTAAAATAAACGGGACGAAAATCGACATCAGAAAGCTAAATACTAAGCTATCAAAAGAAAGCTGGCAAAATGTTTATGACATTAAAACAGTAGAGGAGAGTTATCTTTGCTTTAAAAATATATTAGTGAATCATATGAACAACTGTGAGAAAACCTTCGTTATAAATAATAAAAACAGGAAACTGAAACCCTGGATAACCCTCGGAATAATAAATTCTATTCGGAAAAGAGACAAAATGAAATCGGAATTAAATAAACTCTACTCTGATCAAAAGAAATCTGAATACATAAATTATAGGAATAGCCTCAAGAAAATTGTGAAACAAGTGAAGAATGAATAAAACCAAAATTAATAATTCTAAACATGATCCAAAAAAAATTTGGAGTTTAATCAATGAAGCAGTGAATATTACCAAAACAAAACAGATAATTAGTAGCATCAAAAACGAAGACAATCAAGTAATTACTCAACCGGTGAACATCGCCAATACTTTCAATAATTATTTCACTAGCATAGGAAACCGAATGCAATCAAATGTAGCGCCAACTGGAAAAAAATACAAAAATAATTTTAACACGCACAGTTCACTTTTTCTAAAACCAGTAACCCCCCAAGAACTAATTCAGGAAATTTCAAAGTTAAAAAACGATTCAGCACCTGGGGAGGACGGCATTAACAATAAAATTATCAAGAGTGTGCATGTTCATCTAATTAAGCCTTTAACCTACCTAATCAATTTATGCTTTGAGAAAAACGAAATACCCTCGGATTGGAAGACCTCGGTTGTAATACCCATATATAAGTCTGGTGACAAACAGAAAATGGACAACTATGGACCGATTTCTCTTATCAATAATTTCACCAAACTTTTTGAAAAGTGTTTGAAAACACGAATCATAGAATTTTTAGAAAATAACAAATTACTCAATAAACATCAATATGGTTTCAGAAATAACCTCAGTACAGAGGATGCAGTTTTTAACTTAATAAATGAAATTAATAGCAACCTCAACTCCGACGGGAAGACCTTGGCAGTTTTCATTGACTTAGCAAAAGCGTTCGATACAATTCCTCATGAACAATTGTTATACAGAATGGAGTATATAGGCATTAGAGGGACTACAAATTTACTTCTCAAAAAGTATTTAACAAACCGAACCCAAAAAGTTAAAATCGAGGATTATTACAGCAAACCAGAGAAAATTTCAATTGGTATACCGCAGGGAACGGTTTTGGGTCCTCTCTTGTTCCTCATATATATAAATGAAATAGGAAGAATTTTGGATAGAGCTGTCGTAATTTCCTATGCGGATGACACTGTTGTTGTCTTTAGTGGTTCGAGTTGGGATGTTGTTTTCAGGAGGGCGGAGGAGGAGCTAAGAGAACTGTATAGTTGGCTAAATTATAGTCTCCTAAGTTTAAACCTAAAAAAGACAAAGTATATCGCTTTTTCTGTCTCCGATGTTGGTAGGCCGCTTAATATGGTTTTAAAAATTCATAACGAATACTGTGTCGACCATGTTAACTGTCAATGCGAAATAATAAAAAATGTAGAAAATATTAAATATCTAGGTGTTATTGTCGATAATCATCTGAGATGGAACGAACACGCCTATTACATCAATAAAAAAATAAGAAACTTGCTTTATCGGTTCTATCAACTGAGGGAGATTTTAAATACTAAAATGATTAGAATTGTTTATATATCATTGGTTGAATCTATACTGAGATATTGTTTGATAGTTTGGGGGGGTTGCTTCAGAAACGCTCTGAATAATATCTTCGTCACTCAAAATTATGTTCTCAAAGTTATATATAAAAAAAACGGACATATTCCACAGAGTCTCTATACAAAGAAGCAAATATTCTTCCCCTGAGAGCGCTTTTCATCCACAGCTGCGTTATCTATCTACCAAAAATTAGATCTATGCTTCCGGACTGCACTGTAGATTATAATCTAAGAATAGGGTCATTGCGAACTAGACTATATACCAAAGCTCATACTCAGAGATTCGTAACTTACTTTGCTCCGAAATTTTTCAATAGACTTCCTCCTACCATAAAATCAACAGTAAATAACAAGAGAAACTTTAATGTATTAACGAAGAAATATATTCAAGAACACTATGGGACGTTTTTTGACTTATTATAAATTAAGATGGTGAGATGTTCATGTGAAAATCTCAGGGATTTTTTTCTTGAGATTTCCTCCCGTGAATGCTTTTCCCGCTGTCCGCCGGCTGGGTCGCCTTTGGCTCTTCTTTTCTCCACGGCTCCATTTCTCATTTGCGTTCAACAGTTTAAGGTTGGGCAGAGGTTTCGCAACACGGACCTGGAATTTACTTCCAGGTTTAGCGCGGAACAGCTGCCATTCATATTTTTTTTTGTTTTGAATTTATGTATGTGAATTTTAATTGTAATTTTTGTTATGATAATGATGAATAAAGATTGATTTGATTTGAAAAAGAAAAAAAAAAAACAATGAAGTGCTCAAGAAATTCTAGATAAACTCAAACAAAAATTGAGTGTATACTCTGAACGATTGAGAAGATACAATGAGAGCTATAAACGAAAACATGACAATATGATTTTTTGAAAACTCCGAAAAGAAATTTTATAGAATGCTGAATGAACAAACGTCAAGAAAATTAGGGAGTCCTCCAAGCGCCGAAGATATGGAGAGTTTTTGGACCAATCAACTGTCAACACCGACTCGATTTAACTCCCAAGCGTGTTGGATAAGAAGGGAGGAGAAATAATCTGATACGATAGAAAGTATGCCACATAGTATAATAACGTCTGAAGAACTACAGGAAATATTGAAGAACACTCACAATTGGAAATATCCAGGCCCAGATGGAATTCACAACTTCTGGTTGAAGAAGTTTTAGTGTCTGCACGGCAGGCTAGTCGAATACATAAATAACATAATACATAATCCAAGAGAAATGCCAACATTTTTAACAACAGGTATCACTTACCTAATACCGAAGGATTTTCAAAAAACTATGGATCCATCAAAATACAGACCTATAACATGCCTACCAACAATATACAAAATCATCACATCAAGTTTAGCATCTCGTATCTACAAACATTGCGAGAAACATGAAATAAATACAACACAGCAGAAAGGATGTTCCAAGAATGCACAAGGATCGAAGGAACAGCTGGTAATAGATTCCATCATATGCAACCAAGCCTTCAAAAAACATAGAAACCTTTTCATGACTTGTTTTGATTATAAGAAGGCCTTCGACTCTCCTCCACATGGCTGGCTGAAGAAAATTTTGGAAATATACAAGATCGATCCAATTATAACAAATTTTCTAAAGCTTGTAATGGACAATTGGAAAACGAACATCGAGCTTTCCACGGCAAACATAAAAACCAAGCTGATTCCAATTCCTAAGGGAATTTTCCAAGGAGACTCCTTGAGCCCTTTATGGTTCTACTTGACTCTGAACCCTCTCTCTAAACAGCTGAATGCTACTGAAAAGGGTTGCAACATTAAAGGAAATAATAATACTACCACCCTCAATCATTTGCTGTACATGTATGATTTAAAACTGATAACAGGCAATAAGAACCATCTAGAAATTATGGTCAAACTAGTGGAACATTTTTCTAAAGATGTAGGTATGGAATTCGGATTGGACAAATGTCGTACTCTCAGCGTAGTGCGAGGAAGAATTCAAGATGAACCGATCACTTTCGCAAATGGACAGCAAATAGAAGCAATGAAGTCGGATGATCTTTATAAATACCTTGGAATAAAACAGAACTGACGAATCAACCACCAAAGAATGGAGCAAGACTCAACGACTGAGTTCATTAGGAGAACCAAAAAAATCTTAAAAACAAACCTCAACAGCAGGAACATGACGAGAGCCATCAACACATATGCATGTTCAATTCTAACTTACTCATTCGGTATAGTTCCATGGAGCAAAACAGACATCGAAAACTTGCAACGTAAAATGAGAACGTTGATAATGAAAGCAAACAAGCATAATCCGAAATGCAGCATTGAGAGGACTACACTGCCGAGAAATAAAAGAGGCAGGAGTCTAACGGACATCATGGAACTTGCTAGTGGGCAGATAGAAAGCCCACGGGAATACTTCAGAGATCAAGCAAGTAGATCGGAGTTCTACAAAATACTGTATGAAGCAGGCGAATCAACACCTTCACAACTTCACAAGGAGCAATTTTCATACAACCACCAGACAAACCAAGAAAACTGCAAAGATGGAGAGAGAAGCTCCAGCATGGAAGACATTTCAACGAGGTGAACCAGGATCATGTCGACATTGAAGCATCGAACAATTGGCTCACATCAGGTTCAATGTACCCAGAAACAGAAGGTTTTCTTTTAGCCATCCAAGATCCAGTGATCTCAACTAGAAATTACTGCAGGCATATCATAAAGGATCGAACTATTACTGACGATCGATGCCGATATGGGTGTCCAACAAATGAGACAATCCAACATATCACGGGAGAATGTCAAATGTTTGCAGGAAATGAATATAAAGAGAGACACGATGAGGTAGGAAAGATACTACACCAAGAATTGGCAACCATATTAGCTAATTCATTCTGAAAAAATGCCATATTACAAGTACCGACCGGAGACCATCCTGGAAAATGAACGCTATAAGCTGATCTAGGATCATACAGTTTTGACTGATAAAACAGTCCCTCACAATAAACCAGATATATTACTAGTCGATAAACATCAAAATACAGCATTACTCGTTGACGTAGCAATACCAAATAACAACAACCTGCGTCAAAAGGAGGTCGAAAAAATTTCAAAATATAGGGACCTCGAATTTATAAAGCGTCAGTGGGGAATGATATCAACGAAAGCTATTTCAATTGTCATCTCAGCAACTGGAATAGTGCCCAAAAATCTCAAGGGGAATATCAATCAACTGGGACTTAGTGAGTATATATGTAATATAATGCAAAAAGCTGTTCTTCAAGGTACTGCAAGGACAGTGAGAAAATTCCTAAGAAGCGAAGGACAGGTCCAAGGATCACGTGAAAGAGGACCAGAAGTTCGACTAGAACCGGGGGGACCACAAGGGCCGGACACGACCGAGCTCTACCCTTCTGATATTTTAAATATCTGGGATTGAGTGAATGTTTCTCTTAGCGGGGAGTGAGATGCCGACGGCAAAGAGAAATCCTACGCGTATAGGCAAAAGTCGGGGATAATAATAATAAAAAAAATACTCGAAAACGCAGACAGCCCTCTACAAACACATCGTAGATAATGATCACACATTAAATTTCGAATGAACGAAAATATTAGAAAAAGAAAAAAATAAGAAAACCAGAGAATTCCTTGAAATTATTCATATTAAGCAAAATCAAAATTCAATGAATGATAGAACAGACATAAAGGGACTTAAGAAAATTTATTCGACACTGATACAAAAAACAAAACGTAATACAAATCAAAAATAAAAGAAGAAAACACAGTCTAACATTTGTTGCTCATGACATTTAGTATTCGACAACATAAGGTGACAAGTTAACGTTAACAATTTGATTTCCAAACTGAATATTGTAATAAGCATAATTTATATCACTCAAAAAGGTAATGAATCTCTGTCTGTTTGTTTTTTATATATAATGTTTGTAATTTATTATGGTTTTTTAGACATTGAAAAAGGGTTCTGCCCGAAACGTTTGCATATATTTTTGGCGTTGATAAAAATCAAAATAAAAATTAGTAGAGGATAATCCCTACAAATCAAATACCCAATACATCAGCTTATTATATATAGGTACTTGGTTACATAACATTGTTGCGAATAATGTACAGGCTGTTACAACGCACTACGTACGAAACGACGTATAAACGGAAAACGCGATGCCTATGAGACGTGTCCGAACTCCGAACATTGTTGATATTAATGTACGCTTGATAATACTAGCTTTTATCGCCTAAGGAATTTGTAACTCTGTTCGGCCTACGGGAGTCTTTGATTAATCACGTAAATTCGGCTGATCATCATTCACTACACTTGGAATTTGGGCATTCTGCATTAAATTTCAATTATAAGTTGTTTACACTTTCATTACAACATTTCTATTTGGTCATTATGAGTTGTATTTAACAATATCAGAAATTCTATATTCTACCGACCGCTTGTGAGCTGTAAGTCTACAGGCTACGCTAGACAATAATTTCGGTCGATAAAGGGATAAGTATCAGTGATTAAATTCATATGCATTCAATGCATTGTTTGCAATAAAGATCCGAACATGATTTCCAAAGAATTGAGGAAATAAGAAGTTGTATGTTCAAGAGATTTTTCTGAAGAAAATAATAATAAATGTGAATAGTTCACTGCTTGTGATAAAATTTTAATTATCAGTGAATTTAGATTATGCAATAAGATTTTTTTCGGATATGAAAGATCTACATAATGGTTGGTTGTTTTGTTTCTACTTGATGTAAATTCATCAATAATTGATTTATCCAATATCAATTTATAAATTAATTGAAATACATATTGATAGCCAATTTTTATGAAGGAGATAACTTTAGGAGTAACAAGAATCGAGAATATACTAGATAATCAGCAAAAATTTGTTATAGAGACATAAGAGGAAGAGAAAAAAAAACGTCAGGTACTTGGATGAATGATAGATGAAGTGATCTTGGCGAACATGAACTATCTTTTAGGCGATTCCGATTCCGGCTGATTCCGAGATTTCAAAAAATAAAAGAAATTATGTAGAAATAACCAATTTTCTTGTTAAATATCACCAGACCTTTATAGAATATGAAAAATATAAAAGAATGGTCCTACTTTACGAGGTCTCAAACATGCCTCTAAATGCATTTTTGTGTAAAACTTGCATTATTTAGTTGATCCTTTTGAAATACACATATTTTAATCTTTCTCAAACAATTTACCTCAGGAGCTTCACCAACTATCCATTTACAATCTGGGCTGAATGCTTCAGGTTCGTTACAAAGACGATCTAATACAACATTTTCCAAACAAGGTACCCTATGTAATAATTGTTCAAGTAATATATGAAAATGATCCCAATTTGCTTCAAGGTATCGATCTTGTCCTTTTTGTTTATCAACTAAAAAGAATTAAATAAAATTCAACTCTGAAAATCATCCTGAAAGAAAAATGTCCTACCTGGTACATTTCCATTTTCAAATGCTGCATTGGCAATAGGCTCAAAACCTCCAGCTAATAATCTTCCATTATTTTCTCTGAAGTAAATATAGCCATCTTGATCTCGAACAACTAAAATAAATCAAACAATTTCAATAATAATCTGAAAATATCAATTTTCATCAACAGGTGCAGCATGAGTATGAGAATATTAAGTGACAATGTGTCTATGTAATAAACTGGCTTGTAGTTGGGTGCTGATGTTTAAAAAAGGAACTTATTAGAAGAGCGGCTTTCTATAGTTCCGGCCAGTACAGTTATTTTGAAATTAACACAATTTCTTTTTTTTATGAAAGAACCTTTCGTGCGTCCGGCTCATGCCCTAGGATAAGTCTTATATTTGATCTTTTTCTAGGAGGTGTTTCACTGAATGAGACCAAGTATTCTTGAATAACGAAGTTTAATAATTGATTGAAATAATTAATGAGAAAATACAGTCAATAAAATTTGCACATTACTAGCCTATGGCAAACACCTTAAAAGTAAATAAGAAAAATAGTAATACTCGACAATCTTGGACTATTTGGTAAATCTGTTATAAGAAGAAAAATCAAACAACAATATATATAGAAATTAAATTAAAAATCCTTACCCTGGATATCACAATCACTTCCAAACTGTTCGAATAAACCTTTCAACAAATTCCCTATTTGTACCTTTCCTGAAACCGTTCCCGAAAACCGACTTGAACTTTATTCAACTTAGAATCGAACTTGAACTGTCTACCGAATTGAAAACTATTGTTTTTATAGTTGAATAATCGTCACCCTCCTTCTACCAAATTTTTTTAAGCGTCTATCTTCTCTTTCCTTTCGTCCAATCAGAGTAATTGTCCTTATGTACCTAGATTATTGGTTCCACCCCATGTTATGTACTATTGACATGGGGTTGTACCGTTAGCCCCGCCTAAAATCAGGGGCCATTTTTAACGTACCGCTGGTGGTCCCTCCGAATAAAGCAGATTTTCATGTTCTAAGTTTTGGGCCATTTAATCCTCCCTAGAGATTTTACGACTGAATTTTGATTACTTTGACATCCTGTACAAATCTCTTGAAATTAGAGCCTGGTTGTTTTATCGTGGGATACCGATATGTGCCAACCAACCTGGGGTGTTTACCTTAAGCCAGGATGGAGGAATTAATGCCTAATAAATGTGAGGGGTGACAACGACTTCGTTTGCGTTCACTCTACTGGGATAGAAACGGGAATTTGTTGAATATCCTTTCAATGAGCCTGTAGTTATTGCGAATTATATATATATATATATATCTATATATATATATATATATATATATATATATATATATATATATATATATATATATATATATATATATATATATATATATATATATATATATAATCTGAGATAAGAGCCTTTTTAACTATAAACACTATGCTTCAGGGAATAGAGGCTCAATTGTGATAGGAAAAAAAAAAGTAATGAAAGAGAGAATAAACAAAATATGCCATGAAAGCTACAGACAAGATGGATTAAAGAGATTATTCGATATTTTAAGACAGAATGGATATCCAACATCAATGATCAACAAATTGATTTATGCGTCGAATGAAACAACTGAATCGAACCAACAAAATCAAGTGAAAAATGAACCAACAAATAAACTTTATGCCTCTTTTCCAGATATCAAGGGGCTGACATCAAAGATCAAATCCATTTTTAGAGATGAGGAAGTGTTAGTAACAACTTACAACCAAAAAACCGTTAAATCATTATACACCATACTCAAGGACCCTATACAGAAGACATTGAAAAGTAATGTTGTGTATCAACTAAGTTGTCAAGATTGTCACGGTATTTATGTTGGCCAAACTTCCCAATGGGTGAAAAACAGAATAAATCTACACAGATCAGACATTAGAAGCGGTAAGGATAGATGTGCATTGGCGACACATGCGCATAACCTAGACCATCAAATTGACTTTGAAAACGTAGAAATTTTAAAAACTGAAAACAATTATCATAAAAAACTTATCCACGAAATGATCCAAATAAATAAAAGAGAAAAGTCTATAAATAAAAAATCTGATACTAAAAAATTAAGTAGTATACACAGCTATCTGTTAGAAAAAGAAACTGAATTCTATGACGGCCCACTCGATGAGTGATTAGACATAAGGACAGATGACATTCCGTCAAAAAAAAAAAATACGACCCAGTAAAAAAATATAAGTTGAAACAAGATTGCCATAGTACTTTTTAAGTTAAAATTAATTAGACATACTAAATTGTATTTTGAAATGAAAGGATTTTGCCATTTAATGATTGCACCAATTTCAATTGTTCATTGTATAACCTCAATTTCGGTAATTTACGAGATGATTTTAATTTACGTAATTGTATTAATGTTTTGTATCTGTTTATTTTAGACACCCTGAAGAAGCAATGAAGTATTGCGAAAGCTTGGTTTAGAAAAAAGAGTACCACCTTTTTTTTTCCTATCACAATTGAGCCTCTATTCCCTGAAGCATAGTGTTTATATATATCGGGTGTCCCAAACTCGATGGCCTATTAGACGTTTCTGGAAAACTAATCATAATTTTGAGCTGAAAATTTGCATATTGGGGTATGAGACAATGATCTTTCTCCCTAAAATATTTTCAGATCTCTACAACTTCCGGTTATACCGGAAACAGACTACCACTTCGTTATTTCAAATGGCACACCCAGTATATCATTGCATTATTAGATAGCTTTTTTGATGCCAATTTCGGCAATATGCCATACCTTGGGTAAAAATTCAACGGTTCATGAGTTATTGGGATTCTTATGAAAAAAAAGGTGGCGATAAGGACTCACATTTTTTTGAATATTCCAGCAGAAAAAGCCTTTTTCGAAAAAAATTTGTTTTGTTTCGTTTACGCAAATACTTAGTATTATAAAACTGTTTTCGGCTTGGACCAAAAATGTACAGGGTGTTTATAAGAGGATCATGAACTTGGACAACTCAAATTCATCAAAACTCAAGATTTTCAAATTAGAACCTATATTTTTTATTATTTCAGTCGATTCTACGTACTAAAATAGTGGGGGTTACTTAAGCAGACCATATACCTAAAATGAATACTTCAAGAGTTATCGGGGAAAAACTTCAAATGAGGAAAAACCGCTATTTATAACTGTGGGAATTTTTTTCCAAAAAGGCTTTTTCTGCTGAAATATTCAAAAAAATGTGAGTCCTCATCGCCACTTTTTTTTCATAAGAATCCCAATAACTAATGAACCGTTGAATTTTCACCCAAGGTATGGCATATTGCCGAAATTGCCATCAAAAAAGCTATCTAATGATGCAATAATATACTGGGTGTGCCATTTGAAATAAGGAAGTAGTAGTCTGTTTCCAGGATAACCGGAAGTTGTAGAGATCTGAAAATATTTTAGGGAGAAAGATCATTGTCTCAAACCCCAATATGCAAATTTTCAGCTCAAAATTATGATTAGTTTTCCAGAAACGTCTAATAGGCCATCGAGTTTGGGACACCCGATATATATATATATATATATATATGTGTTATATATATATATATAGTATTATATATATATATATATATATATATATATATATATATATATATATATATATATAGATGTAATGAATGTGAATGATAATTCGCAATAACTACAGGCTCATTTTTAGGATATTCAACAAATTCCCGTTTCTATCCCAGTAGAGTGAACGCAAACGATTCTGAGCACCGATTTTGGTCTTGGCAATTTGCTTGCCCGGCCGAAATCGGAATGTACCCCAAGTAATGGTGAAGGCAAAAAAAAATAGGGCTATTTAAAAATAATCATACATCAAACTGGTTAAAAAATCATACAACCAAGTCCAAAATAAAAATTAATTACTAACAAGTCGAGAATTGTCAATATGTCAAATGTCAGACAGTAAACTGTATGAAAGGAGAAAGAGGGAAGAAAAAAAAATTAAAATTATAAAATTAATGCGTAATATTACACGAAGTAGGAGAAGATTTGTATGTTGGCTAGTTTAAAGTTTAAGAATTTCAAAATTTCGAAAAAATATCATTGTAAGAGTTATAGGAATCTCAAATTCTGTAAGTTTGTGTGTTTCTTTTTATTTGAATACATGTGACTGATAAAAACCTTTGTAGTAGCTCTGAGGAAGGAATAAAATATTCCGAAAGCTTGGCAAGAGAAAAAAGACTTTTCTTTATTAAACCTGGTCGAGACCCTTAGGAAAGCAGAATAAAATATAAACAACCGTCATACAAGTACATTATTGCAGAAATGGGATTTTATGGGGAAATATCTGTGAGGTACAGTCAAGAAGTAGCAACACAACTGAGAAGATGGAGCACACAGAACAGCAAGTTAGCATCAGCCTACAACAGTCGTATCTTCCTACTGGAGTGTAAAAGGAAAGGTCTAACACCAAAACACATAAGTTCAAGCATTAAAAGTACGATACAACTCTTGGAAATAGAAGCAGGTAGGAGGTATAATGGGAATGTGGAAGCACTGAATAATACAATAACTGTCAAAATTATTAGAGCAGAAATAAGCCATATAAATTACAAAATAAACTATTTAGAGCGAAGTAATAGAAAGTTGATAGAAGAAATAAAGAAAAAACTACCTTTGGCGATCATCATAGAATTTAAACGTAGACAAAAAGCAAGTTATAACAAAAAATTCCATCAAGTTAAACAACGAAATCTAAAAAAGGTGAAAAACCTTGAGAACATCAACAAAAATAAGTTAGTGGTACAAGAAAAATGGTTTAGAAACCTTACAAAAACAGAGATTCCACCAAATGTAGAGAAACTTCTTTCACTGGGTTCAAAATTCAACTTACCAGTTGTGACAAAGGACATCCCCATGTTTAGACTCATTGCAGACATAGAAGACATACTTCAGAAAACAACGGAAAGCAAACGGGACTTACTTAGATCGAAAGTGACAGGTATTATTACAGGCCATGTTCATGCTAGAAAATTTGAAAAAACATATATGGACCAACTCTACACTGAAACAAGGGTTTTTCTCAAGTCAAATCCACATCTGACTGTATTGAACAGTGATAAAGGAGGTGTAACAGTGGTTATGGACAGGAACGATTACGAACAAAAAATGAAAGAAATATTACAGTCGGATTGCTTCATAAAGTTAAGAAATGATCCAACCCTTATGACACAAAATAAATCCAATAAATATATAGCACAGTTAGAACCTAAATATATTAAGTCCAATAAGAGCAAAAACTTTAAAAAAGTACAATTCAACTTGTCCAAAAATGTACGGAAACCCCAAAATACACAAAGAAGGAATACCCATGTGACCAATAGTTTTAACTATAAATGGACCAATGGCGAATATCTGTAAGATAGTAACTGACATTTTAAGTAAATCATATGACAAAAATAATGATTATTATGTGAAGGACTCTTTCCAATTTGCAGAGTTCATAAATAACTTCCAACTACCTGAAGATTATGTCATTATATCATTGGACGTAGTAAATTTATTCGGAAACATCTCAAAAGACTTAATAATGAAGATCATCGAACAAAAATGGCATACAATAGGACAGAACACCGAAATTCCAAGAGAACTATTTATCGAACTAGTCAACTTCATTCTTACACATAACCAATTTTCATATAAAGATGAATGGTACCAACAGACTTTTGGATGTTCAATGGGTTCCGAGGCAAGTCCCAACTCGCACAATATATCATGGACGATTTGTTAAATGAAGTCATCAAAAAACTCAATTACAGATTAGCATTCCTTAAAAAATTCGTAGACGATCTCATTACTGCACTACCTGAGTCAGAAATAGAAAACACTCTGGAAATTTTCAATAGTTATGATCCAAACTTAAAATTCACGATTGAAAAGGAAGATGAAAAAAGATCCGTTCCATTCTTAGACACAAGATTATATAGAGTAGAAGGTAGAATTCATTCAAATTGGTACAAAAAACCCACTGCCTCAAACAAGATTATAAATTACCACTCAGACCATCCAATGAAAATGAAACTAAATAGCATAAAAGAGATGAATAGAAGAATAGAGAAAATTTGCCACCCAACATTTATAAAAGTCTCCAAAGAGAAATTGAAGAAGATTCTAGAAGAAAATTCCTATCCATCAAGATAAATATCGAAAATATTATATTCAACACACCATGACAACAATGTGGAAGAAGCTCCTCCACCAGAAAATCCAACAACAGATGAAATTAAATTTGGAAGTATGCCAAACATCAAGAATCTTACGAATAAAATCATAAACTGCTTCAAAGAAGAGAATGTAAAAATAGCTCAATACAATTTAAAGTCAGTAAAAAACCTGTACAGCAAATTAAAAGATCAAACACCAAAAATGGTTCAATCAAATGTGATTTACAAGGTTGAATGTAAGGATTGTAATGGAAAATATGTGGGACAGACAACACAATGGTTAAAAAACAGAATATCGCTACACAAAAGTGACATTAGAAAAGAAAATCAAAGATGTGCTTTGGCAGAACACTCCATTGAAAGAAAACATGAATTCGATTTCGATCAAGTTGAAATTCTGGACAAGCATGCAAACTATAATAAAAGGCTGATACTGGAGATGGTCCACATTAACAAGGAAACTGACGTAGTTAACAAGAAGTCAGACACTCAAAATTTAAGTAACATTTATATGATACATACCTACTTACCTGCCCAAATAGAGAACCATATTATGAAGGCCCTAGAGATGAATGATGACGAGATAAGATATTAGATTTTCTATATATTTTTTGTATGTTTTCTTGTTTTCTTGTATTTGTATTGTTTTGTCTAGTCTGTAAGTTTTATTTAATGACGAATGTTTGAGCATGATGCTAGTGACTTCAAAAATCTCACATTCGAAGCCCTGAAGGAGCATTAAAAAAATGCGAAAGCTTGGCACAGAATAAAGAGTTCATCTTCATCTTTTTATTTATTCCTCCAAACATTGAGTCGATAAACCCTTATCTCATTGATCTAAATATACCTGAGACTCTTAACTTCACTTATAATATATATATATATATATATATATATATATATATATATATATATATATATATATATATATATATATATATATACAGGGTGAGTCTTTGACTTGTACATATATTTCAACCGAAGATTCCTGAGGTCAATAGAAACCCTTTTTTCATTTACCATTTTTTCCGATTCGGCCCGGTTAAAAAGATGTTGGGCTGTTGAAAATCGATAAAAAAATGTCATTTTCCGTTATATCTCGGAAATGGTTGTATAGAAAAAAATGAATTTCGGGATATAGTTTTTCATGTATGTGATGAATCTTCTCCGTACACAAAATTTTATCCACATCTCCCCGTTTCTTCATTATGAACACTTCATCTCATAAAAATACCAGAAATTCAAAGAACCGAACTCTTAAAAGTAACTAGGACGTTCATTGAAGGATATTTAGCTAATTTGAAAAATAGAAGTATTCTTCATATTTTCTCGTATATTGAGCCGTTTTCGAGTTATATGTGTTTAAAAAAAAAAAAAATCTGTGAAATTCAAAAAATTGGGTACTTTGGCTAATTGCAACTCTGATAGAAAAGACTCACAGAAATGAATATTTGCTACGTTGTCAGGTCAAAAATCATGGATTGAAATACTGAATTTGCATTGACAAGTGAGGGAACCAGCCGACTAAGTTTGAAAATAAAGTTATTTGAATAAGCTCACCCATTGAGAAAATTCAATTCTTTTTGGTAAATCCGTCGGCAATAAAGCTTGTACCTTTTGAATATGGTATGGGCAATGCGAGACGTCTCGTACTTGTTTCGGGGTGCTGATGCACGTCATCTAGAACATCATCCATTACTCTTGATCGCATTCGGCCATTATCCACCATGTTGATAGCGAGGGTTCCATGATCACGCAATCTTTGAACAATCCTTACGAAAGTTCTCTCATTTGGCTGACTCCTATTTGGAAACAGCCTTCCATAAGCTTCTTTAGCTCTTCTCGCTATTTTTCCATTTGTGAAATAGCATTCCAACATATCTACCAACTCCTGGTTAGAATACATTCTGCTAATTTCCACTTAACACACTTAAAGAACTTCACAAACAAACACTTTACACTAAACAAACACCTTACACTAAACTAACGAAACACACTTAACACTTAACAAGTTAAACACTTAACAAACTAAATACACTTAATACTTATCATTTACATTAAACAAAGCAACAGAAATCATGATACCATAAATTCGAATTTCAATTGTATTCGGATCATTCTATGCGCATGACCGATCAACATAGAAGAATCTCGAATAATTTTTTAAACAAACCATCAAATTTATGAATTAATAAATTTATTTTATTATGAATTTCATTAAATGTAATAATTAGTATCATCCGAAATGTTAAATCGAATTTTGTATAATAAAATAAGTCATAATATGCTAGATTACTGTATGTTATGAACGATTTGAACTATTGCGCATGGCCTCAGAGTTTATTACTCTATGCGCATGGCCAAACTGAAAATTTGGGAAATCTCGAAGAATTGTGGTTATGTTTGGCAAACAAATGGAATAATTCGATAGATGATTCGAAAATATTTTATGTTTCAATAAGAAACAACATAGTTCGGCGTAAGTAAGTTACTGAGTTACATAATATAAATAATATATTGAATAATTATTGTATACTTTCAGATCTCCTAATAATTCATCGAATCATTCAGAAAAACACCATAATGAATTTAATTGGACGACGATTTTCCTTCGTGAAGATGATTGCCCACTAGAGACAGAGAAGTTTCAGATGACCTGTATTTAAAGAGGATCTTGAACCCCTTCAAATTGAATCCAACCGAAAACAGTTTGCTGTGAGGTGTTCATGATTTCATAAGGATAATTTTTCCATATAATGAATGGAAAAGTAAATTGATTGATTGAAATAACCAAAAATCTACAATACAATGATTCTGTTGATAAATTCAACTACTTGAATAAGTGAAGCACTAGTTCTGTAACGAATATTTATTCAAACTTCATACTCATCGATGTACTGAAAAATAATTTCAAAGTCACTGATTTCACCATTAACGCAGATCCTATCCTATTATCTAGTACATGTACTGATCCAATCCATATGTTTCAGAATCAATAGCTATTGATATTTTAAGGCATGTACATAGTTTGTAGTTACTGTCCGTGGTTTATAGATATTACAATAATATAATGAATACATCTGAGATCAGGAATCATTGAGAATTAATTGGAATAATGGCAGGCCTAATTTAATAATTATTGAATGTTTTTTATTTCGCACAATCCATCTGAGGCTAAATGAATCTACGTAAGAAGTATTAGAGTAAAAAATGTTAAACCTGGTTATTTATAAATTAAATGATAATAAAGACAATTTATTATTATGGTAGTTTCTACTTCAATTCCTGTTTTTTGATATGCATTTTTTTGTTACAGTAATCAAAAATCTTTATTTCAAATTGCTTTGAATGTTGTATACCTATTGTGGAGCACAAGAGAATAGTTATTTATAATACAAGTGCAGAAGGCATTGATATTCTTCCACGAGTTCAAAATTCAAAAACGAGCCACGAAGTGGCGAGTTTTGGAATGAACGAGTGGTAGAATGAGCCTTCTGTACGAGTATTATACATTATTTTCTCTAATTCATTGCATTTTCATTGAAATTAATGAAATATTTCCATAAATATATTTTAGTGATTTTGGCATTGAAAAATGTTGGTTGGCAGAACTGATTTCTTCAAGGCAAATTGATGATTTGACAGATAATGCCGTGGCGGAAAGTTCGGAGTACCAACATAGAATAATAAAATATAACCATGAAAACTGTGCGTTTCTGATATATTCTCGCACGATTTTGTTCTACAAGATGTGGAAGAATGAACGGAATAACCACAGAATTAGAGAAATATTTTTCTATTTTGATTTGAATACTGGATTTATAGTAAAAGAGTGGATTTGGCAATAATACATGATTTCAAGTCACTGTTAATCTTTCGATAAGTTTATCAAATGCTTCAGTTTATTGAGTACTTTTGAAAAAAAGGTATACCTTACAAGAATTCAAAATTTATTTTACATGTAGTTGATATGTGAAAACAAAAAAAAAAGATTACATAATTGTTGGGAAGTTTCATAATATTTTCAGTTTATCTGTTCGATAACAAACAAGTAATTCTACTTGTACATTGTACTCCTTTTTTTCTAGCCGAATACCATTTTACCATCTTCAGGAATATGAAATTTTCGAAGATGTTGATTATAACATTGATAATATTAAGGAAAGACTAATTGCTTCTTTATTATCGAAAGTACTCGAGAGCATTTTTTGGAGTTACCTATTGGGTATCAAATTTTCAGACAGAATATTGGCATTAGTGAACACTAAGAAGAAAAGGATTTCAAATATTTTCATGATAACAAATTACTGAGCTTTGGCACAGCCGTATACTATGAAGATATTTCATTAAAGTTAATATTCTATTTTGAATAATTCTGATCGAAACTCATTTTCAAGTGAATTTTCACAAACTAGGCTCCTTATAAAATAACACCAATCAAGATCTGAAATCCCATTAAAAACTGCTGCTACCAAACATTTCTATAATCTTCTTCCAGTCTTCTGAGCTTTCATCGATACATAACAATACATCCTAAAATTTCATTTTTACGTGATTGAATACTTCTATCCATTTGCTATTCGATAATTTCATCCTAGAACATTTGATTGACATACTTTTAAGAGGGCCAAAATTGTTTTAACGTGAAAATAAATAAAAAACTTCAGTGAGTTGAAAAAAGCAGAATATTCAATAGTGGATATTCATATTGAATACCACCATTTCATTTTTAATACAAAAATCAAGATCAATAATTAATCAATAATGGAATATTGAAGATTCATGAAACTCATAAGCTTCTAGGATGAAAAAGGAAAAAAATTCAATTCCTTCTGGAATTTATTTATTACTCCTCATACTACTGTTATTTTCAACAAGATAAAATCGGAATTTTTCCATCACAAAATTACCTCTGTGTGATACAGAGGTGATTCCATCTTCCACATAAATCCATTCATGAAACTGCCTTTTCATTTTCGAGCTAAGTTATTGTGTCATTATAGTGTTTTGTGATTGTAAACTTGGCAACGTGGGAAGTCCACAGATGATTATAATTTATGTTAATTATTTACCTTTATGAAAATGAAAGGTTATATGAATTGGTGATACGAAACGAAGTGAAAAAGCGAAAATAAATAATTGGATATGAATATCAGATTTAATATGGGTGGTTGCAAGCTGAATTTTTTATTATTATCGAATATAAAATAGAAATCAAGAGAAAAATAATCAACATATTTATCTCCCACGAAATTGCTGTAACTCATTTATTATATTGAAAATAATACTTCGGTCACCAATGGGAATGGAAAAAGTGAGTTTATGCTTGTTTTGCTAATATAGTAACCCATTTCCAAAGTTCAAATGGCCATATCTTTTCAACCGAGCCGAATCGGAAAAAATGGTAAATGAAAAAAGTGTTTCTTTTGACCTCAGGAATCTTCGGTTAAAATATATGTACAAGTCAAAGACTCACCCTGTATATATATATATATATATATATATATATATATATATATATATATATAATATTAACTATAAACACTATGCTTCAGGGAATAGAGGCTCAATTGTGATAGGAAAAAAAAAGTGGTACTCTTTTTTCTAAACCAAGCTTTCGCAATACTTTATTGCTTCTTCAGGGTGTCTAAAATAAACAGATACAAAACATTAACACATTTACGTAAATTAAAATCATCTCGTAAATTACCGAAATTGAGGTTATACAATGAACAATTGAAATTGGTGCAATCACCAATTGAAGTAAAAGGATTTTGCCATTTAATGATTGCACCAATTTCAATTGTTCATTGTATAACCTCAATTTCGGTAATTTACGAGATGATTTTAATTTACGTAAATGTGTTAATGTTTTGTATCTGTTTATTCTAGACACCCTGAAGAAGCAATAAAGTATTGCGAAAGCTTGGTTTAGAAAAAAGAGTACCACTTTTTTTTTTCCTATCACAATTGAGCCTCTATTCCCTGAAGCATAGTGTTTATACATATATATATATATATATATATATATATATATATATATATATATATATATATATATATATATATATATATATATATATATATATATATATATATATATATATATACACACTATGCTTCAGGGAATAGAGGCTCAATTGTGATAGGAAAAAAAAAAGTGGTACTCTTTTTTCTAAACCAAGCTTTCGCAATACTTTATTGCTTCTTCAGGGTGTCTAGAATAAACAGATACAAAACATTAACACATTTACGTAAATTAAAATCATCTCGTAAATTACCGAAATTGAGGTTATACAATGAACAATTGAAATTGGTGCAATCATTAAATGGCAAAATCCTTTTACTTCAATTGGTGATTGCACCAATTTCAATTGTTCATTGTATAACCTCAATTT
Organism: Harmonia axyridis; assembly: GCF_914767665.1. Classification (NCBI taxonomy): domain Eukaryota; kingdom Metazoa; phylum Arthropoda; class Insecta; order Coleoptera; family Coccinellidae; genus Harmonia; species Harmonia axyridis. Next base: position 39,933,435 of record NC_059502.1, on the reverse strand, counting down.
CGGTAATTTACGAGATGATTTTAATTTACGTAAATGTGTTAATGTTTTGTATCTGTATTGCGAAAGCTTGGTTTAGAAAAAAGAGTACCACTTTTTTTTTTCCTATCACAATTGAGCCTCTATTCCCTGAAGCATAGTGTTTATACATATATATATATATATATATATATATATATATATATATATATATATATATATATATATGTATAAACACTATGCTTCAGGGAATAGAGGCTCAATTTAGGTTTAGAAAAAAGAGTACCACTTTTTTTTCCTATCACAATTGAGCCTCTATTCCCTGAAGCATAGTGTTTATACATATATATATATATATATATATATATATATATATATATATATATATATATATATATATATATATATATATATATATATATATATATATATATACTTCGAAAATGTGATTACGAGATCCCTGTAAAATTTCAACGCTACGAGGTCCATGTCTCATAAACCAACAATCCGAGATCCTCTCCTATATACCCTATATACATGGTATACCGCGAGTCAACGAGATCCGTTCGACGTTGCCACCCTGACGGATCTCGTAAGATGCGAGATGAATATCAAAATCTTTGTATATCAATAAGGGTCAAAATAGCATATTCGTCGGATCTCGCAAGATGCAGAACATGTCGTGTAGGTACTTGGAATATGTATTTATGCCAACGTTATTAATTCCATTAATGTTTTTCCTGAAATGATTAGTTTTTGAGTGGTTGTTTCTACGAATGATCGCTCTATCATTTCGTATTGATTTCTGTATTTTTAAAATTCTTCTTTTTCAGAATTTTTTTCAAAAGGATCTCAAAATTCAGTTTTTCCTGATGACGAATTCGTCTTCGAATTGAATGGTGTTCCTGCTGCCGTGTTTACGATTTTTTCGCACTAGATACTCAAAATTTTCAGGGTAGATTCAGATGGCAAAAATCTCTGTCAAGTCCGTTAACGGGCTAAATCTGATCAGAGGTTCCGGAAATATTGCTTTTCGAAATGTTATGTTATCAATAATTCAAAACTGCAGGTTTCATTTCGATGAAATTTTGCATTTAGTTCAGATGAACACTGATAATTCCTAACGCCTTGCACAATTTTTTGTTCCTTGTTCAACCAGAGCCAGAAAAATATAAGGAAGAATATCGAAAAAATATAGATTACAGATTCGATCGACTTGAATATTTTCGTGTGAATGAAGAATAGCCATCTTAAGCTTCTCGCGAAGTTTAGTTCAGTTTCCTCATCTAGAACCACAGAAAATGCGAAAGGAATATCGAGAAATAAAATCCTGACATATGTCAATGAGGTAAGATGATGCTATTGGCTATTCGTGGATTTTGGCACGTATGTGAAAAAAAAGCAGTTCCAAACTCCGTGCAAAATCAAGATCTGATAACATAACCAGAAATATAAAATTTTTAAGAATATTGAAAAATAAACGACTCATATTTCGTTGATTAGGAGTGAATCGTGTAGAAAACTTGCGCGAGGATGAAAATTAACCTTTTCAAGCTTCCTTCAGAATTTCTCATGGATATCATATCCAGAACCATAGAAAATTTGAAAAAAATAGGAAACTATAGAAAAACAAAATCTCGATGCTTCAGTGGTAAAAGATCCACCAAATTGTAATTTTGTATGTATAGGTACAAAGCAAATCATTTCAAGCTTCGTGCCGAATTTGGTGTGCATACAATCACCATCAGAATGATAAAAAATGAAGTTAAATATAAAAAATCGTCATATGTTAGTGACGAAATATCGGACCAAGTATTTTCGTGTACATAATAATAGCAATTCTAAGCTTCGTCCAAAATTTTGAGCGGACAAACAACCAGAGATGCAATTGGTTCATGGATAAAAATGACCGTCAGTGCTTTTCCCAATTTTTTCTCGAATTTGGTTCATGGACATCACATGCTATGTATTTTTAACTCAATTCTCATTCTAAATTCCATCAATTTCGGTTTCATTTTTTCATTTAAAATGCAGTATTTCAATTAAACCTCCTCTGAAATGTCATTCTTTCTTTAATTATTTTTTCAAAAATTCAGATGCCTTCTCCGTTTTGGTTTCTTGAACTAAACAATCTCTTCTTTATGATTTTTCATATTTGAGTTATAACATGTTTTCATAATATGTTGCTCAGTTTCTTCATTACAAATTCAGTTTAGGAAATGTTCAGGAGATAAATGAGGGAAATATTCTCAACAACAAATGTATGAAGAATATAATTTACAAATCATTTCAGATTGAGAGAAATTCAAAAAACAGGAATAATAACTTGATTTTCGAAAAAGTTATAACCATACACAAATACAGGCAAACATACATCATTTGTTTCGATATGCGTTGAAAACAAACGCTTTTATTTGTTTCCAAGTTTTATTGTTCATGAATGGATGAACAGATTTGAACTCCTTGATTTCCCCTTCTGTGGGCGTTTTTTTCCTATGAATATTTCTCTGAAAATATCTCACAGTTGCATTTTTTTGTTGTTCTGTCCATCTTATTTTCGGATGTTTCACTTTTGGTGTTTCTGAGATAAAATAAGAAGTTTTGATATAATTTCCCAATAAAATGCAATTAATAAAATGGCTTTCAATTAAACGAATGAAAACTACAATTATTTGTTGATTAATTACCCTTCTCCTCAGAATCGCTTGAATTATTCGACACTCTTTTTCTCTTGACTTTTTGCATTTTCAGGAGCCGCTCTTCCTCTAAAATTAAATCAATGAGGTCATAATCATTAAATTGAAAAAATATTTCCTTCATACCTTCTTCATCAAAATCGTTTGAAGTTTTCTCCGGTATTTTGGTTTTTCTTTTTTGGTTCTTCCGGCACAAGGATTTCTGTTCTGAAGCTAAAATATGAATCAGGTGGAAGTAGGCATACAATTAAGAGGTTGTGAAACTTTTACCATCTTTCTCTGCGATTGCTAGGTTATTATCGGAAGATAATGCCGGAATATCCTCTTCAACCTCTTCCTCTTCTTCAGAATGTAATTCTTCATTCAAATTTTCGTCATTGTCACTCGAATTCTCTATATTTTCGTCCTGGGACTTTAGCAAAAGTTTTGTTAACTTAGCAGTTTGGTAAATCTCCTGTGGTAATCTGAATTCAGAGAGAGAGAAACATATAATGCTCAGTTTAGAATCATCTGATAATAAATTAATTATCAATATTACATACCTATAATAATTATTATGTGTGGATAGTGTATGTCCTAAAAAAGTACAAAGTTGTTCCATTTCTGTCTGTGACAAATCTGACACCTGTGAGATCGTTGCAATATGTTTCCTAAGTTTGCCGGATGTCAGAGCTTGAGGATGTTCTGCTCCACATTCTTTGGCAAAATTTTTTAGTGCAGTATAACCATCTAAACAGGTTAGTTTTCCCGGTGTCGCGAATAAGTAGATATTTTCTTTGGAAACGAAATTGTCACGGTGTTTCAGCAACTGTTCAATATATTTCTGCACGGTTGAAGAAAATAATACAGGAACAGGCTTGTGACGTTTTCCTCTTATCATTATTCTCTTATACCTTTCCAGAAGAATTTTTTCAGACTCTGTCAGATTTCTCTGGAATTCTTCTGAAATTATATTATTCTGTTCTCTTGAATAACTTTTCAGCTCAATTCGTTCTAGCTCCCCAATTCTTCTTCTGTTCAAGGTTATTAAAAGCGAATAACAACATTTTTGCAAATTACTGAAAGCTTTTTTATTATTTTCATCCTCCTTCAAAATATTGGAAGAATCTTCTGCCTTCTTTTTCACGTAATTATTCAGCTTTTTTATATCAGAAGTGAGTGGTACAATAGTAGGCTTTTGCCACTGATTTTCCATTAAATTTTGGTTAGCAACACTGCTAATTTCCGCATTCCAATTACTATTAATTAATTGTTTCAATGTTTTTATCTCTTTGGCCTTAGTATATGTATCAATGTTCGTAGTAAAGAATTTGTTCGCTTGCATTGTTTCTGAGTAAGCATGGTCACACAACTGTTTTAAAGTCGTGCCCATGTGTAAAGCTAACGAAGGCGCTTTATCAAATTTTTGTGTCGAAGAGTTATATCCGCATATATTTCTTGTACTATCAACAAAACATTTAAAATTTTCTGGTCTAAGAGCGTCATAGAATTTTGCTTCCTTAATATGGGGAGCCATATCTATCCATAGTCTGCCTAATTCCCTCAACTTATTTTTGGTTACTTTATTCAAATGACTATGCATATGTCGTTTCGCATAAAAAGAACCAAACGATAATATAAGAGGTTCGCTCTTCACAACTAATGATACCTTATCGCATCTCATGTCAAGCACACCTTCTTTCATTTTCATTTTATTCACGAATTCCGTTTGTAAGCATTTGAAGGCCAAAAATGTCTGAGCATCCGATGCCTTGTGGCTTTTCGAATCTGCACCAATATTTACTGGTCGTGATGAACATGAATTCATATGACGGTTCAGATAATTTTTCATGAAAAAGCCATTACAATGAATGCATGGTAAGATTTGTTCCGCAGAAACTTGCTTTGTGGGACGCCTCACCGGTTTTATTTGATTCAGACCAGGCGATAAAAAGTTTCCTTTCTTCCTCAACATATCTATGAATTTCTTCCTTTCGATGCTACCAACTTTCATGTCATTCAAAAATTTAACAGCTGGTTCACTCAGATGTTTGCGCAATAAATGGCGGCTGAAATTAGTAACATTTTCGAAGCAGAACATACACAAATCTGTTTTGTCCCAAATTCTTTCTTTTCGTTTCGAAACCGGAACACTTGAGTGGAGATACTGAAAAACAATCAATTCAATATTTTTCATACAAGCACATTTTGCAGAGTTCTAGCATTTGATTTGTCAGGGAAAAATCTTCGCCACTAATGTTTTTCATTGTCTCATTAATGCATTTTTCTAAGTTAACTTGCCATATGGAAAAACATCGATTTCAATGACAGTTTTCAAAAAAACAAAAAAAAGATAAAAAAGAACGTAAAAATTGTAAAATTAAGCTCTTAATCAAAAACATTGAAGAAACGACTTATGTTGAGTGTGCCTTTTACTGTTCAATTCTTTATCGGTGGCTTTATCAAAATAAATAAAAAAAAAATTCCAAAAGCCCAAATTCGAGAACTATCAGGAGCTTTTCCATTTACGCCAAGTTGCAAATAAAAGGTTGGACTTTTTCGAGGTTTATCGAGTGTCCCAAAGGACCAGGCAGCAGCCTAATGGAAAAATTTTCACCACTTAATTTTTCTGAATTTTTGGTATTTTGTAGAATTTGACATTCTAAATAAGAAAATCAATGGGACCAACTCAATCATATTAGTAGTTTTCCAGAAACAGGATGTCTGAAACATGTTGAGTAAAACACTTTTGCGCGACAAATATTGCTTACCCATAAGGCAACAATTTTATTCTGGTTTTCAATGAAAATAATTGTTAGATATGGGGTAAGCAAAAAATTTTTCAAACTGAAATTTGTTTTGTTCCTAATTTTCTTTGAAATTAAAAAACAACAATTAAAAAACAACAATGAAAATGTCAGGTACAGAGTAGGGGAAATGCGGAAAAACGACATATGCGGACAAAATATACTTTAAGGTTTTTTCAAAATTGGCGCCGTATAGCTCGTGTTTTTACAGTGATTCAGGTCCCGCTTGTGATGATGACATTCCTGTGAAGAAATTGACATCCTTCTGTCTGTTATACTGGTGCATTAACCACAAATGTGTTTTGGTTGGGTATGTATCTTGTGAAAAATAATAATAATAATAATAATAATAATAATAACTGAGTTCATTAGGAGAACCAAAAAAATCTTAAAAACAAACCTCAACAGCAGGAACATGACGAGAGCGATCAACACATATGCATGTTCAATTCTAACATACTCATTCGGTATAGTTCCATGGAGCAAAACAGACATCGAAAACTTGCAACGTAAAATGAGAACGTTGATGACAAAAGCAAACAAGCACCATCCGAAAAGCAGCATTGAGAGGACTACTCTGCCGAGAAATAAAGGAGGCAGGGGTCTTACGGACATCATGGAACTTGCTAGTGGGCAGATAGAAAGCCTACGGGAATACTTCAGAGATCAAGCAAGTACATCAGAGTTCTACAAAATACTGTGTGAAGCAGACGAATCAACACCTTTACAACTTCACAAGGAGCAATTTTCATACAACCACCAGACAAACCAAGAAAAATTGGATAGATGGAGAGAGAAGCCCTTGCATGGAAGACATTTCAACGAGGTGAACCAGGATCATGTCGACATTGAAGCGTCGAACTATTGGCTCACATCAGGTGCAATGTACCCAGAAACAGAGGGTTTTCTTTTAGCCATCCAAGATCAAGTGATCTCAACTAGAAATTACTGCAGGCATATCATAAAGGATCGAACTATTACCGACGATCGATGCCGATATGGGTGTCCAACAAATGAGACAATACAACATATCACGGGTGGATGTCAGATGTTTGCAGGAAATGAATATAAAGAGAGACACGATGCAGTAGGAAAGATATTACACCAAGAAATGGCAACTAAATTAACACTAATTCAATCTGAAAAAGTACCATACTACAAGTACCGACCGGAGACCATCCTGGAAAACGAACGCTATAAACTGTACTGGGATCGTACAGTTTTGACTGATAAAACAGTCCCTCACAACAGGCCAGATATATTGCTGGTTGATAAACATCAAAAGGCAGCTATACTCATCGACGTGGCAATACCTAATAACAACAACTTGCGTCAAAAAGAGGTCGAAAAAATTTCAAAATATAGGGACCTCGAATTTCAGATAAAGCGCCAGTGGGGAATGATATCAACGAGAACTATTCCAATTATCATCTCAACAACAGGAATAGTACCCAAAAATCTCAAGAGAAATATCAAGCAACTAGGGCTTAGTGAGTATATATGTAATGTAATGCAAAAAGCTGTTCTTTTAGGTACTGCAAGGACGGTGAGAAAATTCCTAGGAAGCGAAGGACAGGTCCAAGGATCGCGTGTAAGAGGACCAGAAGTTCGACGACAACCAGGGGGACCACAAGTACCGGACACGACCGAGCTCTGCCCTTCTGATATTTTAAATATCTGGGATAGAGTGAATGTTCCTCTCAGCGAGGAGTGAGAAGCCGACGGCGAGGATAAATCCTACGCGTATAGGCAAAAGTCGGATAATAAAATGGTTTAGGTGAATAACCTATCGATTTATGATGATTACAATATACCAGGAACTTCTAAAGGATTATTTTCCTTTCGTCGTGAAATTCTTTCATCATTTCCTCGGGGACAAGTCCTAATTTGACAAAAATCAAGGCTAAATCTGCTGCGGACAATCCACCCAAGAAAAATAAACAAGAAGTAACTTAAATATTATTCAATGATAAAAAAACTCGGTGGTAAAGAAAACAAGACCGTTGAAATATAACAAAGTCTATAACCACAAAGAATCCGACACTAAACTGTTTAAAATTAAGAAGAAAATTAGGATGACGAAGACTGCATTAATTCCAAACCTGGTGAATAGTGGCTTCGTTGTATTCAGTGTTTTCACTGGACTCATACATCGTTTGCTACCGTCTCGAAAAGAACCAAAACGTTTATTTGCGAATCTTGCATTTAAATATTTTGTATGTCCATTACTAGTGTGTCATATTGTCTGTAGTATACGGACAAAACGGATTTTGTTAGAAGTCAAAATAACTCCTCATATCTTTTATTTTTATTGGTCAATTCAATTTTCAGCTTATTATACTTGAAAACAATTAACCAAAGATAGTATTCAGCACCAAAATGGGAGTATTATTGAAATAACTGAAAATATATGATTGAAAAACTAAACAATATGTCATTTTGTCCGCATTTCCCCTAATTATAAGAGACACGTTGGCCTTCACTTATTGTTATTCTGTCATTGAACAATGAAATACAGGGAATCCCAAATTCGAAGCTCACTGAAAGCATCTCAAGAACTATAACACACAGAATAAAAAATCTTCAAAGACACTCGGTCTCTTTTTTTGAAATAATCACATATCAGAAACAATATAATAGATATTTTCATTCGTTTTCGAAGTTCCAGTCGTTTCTTGAGAAGTTTATTTGAAATATTTTGCTATATCTATGATCAGTTATGAGTTTCATATGAACCATAAAAATTACAAAAAAAAAGTTGTAGAATTTTTCGAATATCTCGAACAGAAATCAAGAAGCGAAATATTTGATACAGTCATTTTTCAGAAACGCCCTGTCACTCGATAACGAATCAAGATTTTTATCATCTGCCTTCTGAAATGTGATTATTTGGAAAAAAGATCAAGGGTCTTTGAAGATTTTTATTCTGTGTTTTATAGTTCCTGAGATGCTGTCAGTGAGCACCGAATTTGGGACACCCTGCATTTCATTGTACAATGACAAAACAACAAGAAATAAGAGCCAACTTGTCTCTTACCGTTAGTTTTTATGAAATTTTCAATGTACACAACCTTTTGACAACTTTTGGAATAACAGTCGCGCCTATTCAGAAAAATTAACCAAAATTTCCATTTGGCTGCTGTTGTATGGTGAGGGGAACTGAGTATCTTTGAACTATAAAAAAATGTATGACAGCTCTTCCGGCTCGAGTTTCAATATTGTGAAAACCGCTACTTTACAAATTCAACGGTTTTCAAACAACAAGAGAAAATTACCTGAGATGAAAAGTTCTCATTACTTCTTAATTACTGGCGGTATAAACATAAAACAAAAAATTCACTTTTTTTCCAATGGATTCACATCCACTGGTGAAAACATTCGGTTTTCATTACCATAGGTTACCATATGTTTTGTAGTTATAATAAAAAATTGTGTTTCTTTGAATGTTAACCTAAAATTTCTATAACATATATTTTTATTTATATATTTCTTTCTTCCTTTCCCAAAAATATATAACATGATATTTAAATTTCAGATCTATAAATATCATCAGATGTTTCAGTTCCACGGCAAATTAACCAAGATGAAATCAAAATATTCGCTGGCCACTAAGGGCGCCTTGGTAGCCACCAAATATTTGAATTATGTAAAGTTCACAGATTATCATAGATAGCCAACTGGTTGATTACCGTATGAAACTTTTGATGATTTTATATCATGTTATATATTTTGAAGTTAAAAGGAAAAAGAGGTTACATTTGTTATAGGAATTTTCATGGTTTACATTCAAATGAACACGAAATTGTATTATAACTTCTAAACTAATGGCAATAAAAACAAATGATTCTACTGAAAACAGTGCAAGTAAAATGTTTTATGTTTATAGAACCAGTAATAAAGAGGTTATGGAAACTTTTAATTTCATGCCATTTTCCAACTTTCTCTTATAGTTTGGAAAAAGTTGAATTTCGAGGTTGCGGTTTTCACCAAATTAATTCTCTCAAAAATCTAGCCGGAAATTTGCCTTCTCTTTTTCACTAGCTCATTCTACGGATTCTTCTCACTAGACAACAAATCGATACATTGTGAAAAAATAAAAATATGTCGCAAGCCCTTTGTTTCGAATAGGGTGATTATTTATATTATATTGTTGATAAGAAAAAACAAATTTGTTGAATTTAAATTGAATGTCATTGGAAAAATATTCCCGCAATATTCATCTCATCTTCTAATCAATAATAAATAGGAACTCACACCACTTATGTTATAAGGTAATTGTGCCGGTGCTACTAAACCAGGTTCTATATCCGTTGAATCTATGCCGATAGGATTATCTTTGGATGCCTTTTCCCCTGAAGATGATACCATTTCCTACATCAAACAAAAATTCGAGCAATTTAATGGTTTTGAAATGTATTTTACTATTCAAACTACCTGTGATTCCATGTTAGATGTTTTATTGCAGAAAGCAAATTCTTTAGATGTTCCCTCTCCTGAATGAAATACTTCACTCTCCTCCTAGATAATATAATAAAATCATTTTGAATATTTCAATGCAGAGCAGCTTGTAATCACTTTACCTGAGTTTGAAAATTGATATTAAGTTCTTTATTTTCTACGATTGCATGCTCCGAAACATTTCCTAGTTCCTTTTCCTTAAAAAAAAAGTGTTAAAACATATGTACCATTACCTGCTAAGAATACTGCTAGTAATGAAAATATAATAAACTTCTGACAAAAATCATCGAACATCTAATCAAATATTTTTCATGTTGATGCAAAACATTACAGTAGGTATATTTAGAATATTTTCATTTGTTTTTTTTTTAGAACAGCTTTAAGAAATTCTGGGAACAAACTTATTATCGATACGCGAAAATATTTGAATTTCAACTCAAAGATCCTTATTGAATGAAAAAAAAACTTGACTCACTTCTACATTACTGAAATTTAGTGAGGTATGTGTTCCATTAATCGGTACCTCTTTGTCATTCATAGTATTTGGAGTTGAACACAGGATATTCGCTCTTTCCCATGAAGTATTCTGTAAAGTGAGGTATTTGGATATATCATATATACAAGGTGTCCCGGGTAGAATGCGACAAACGAATACCATGAATTAAAGTCATCAAAGAGGACCCGTATCAAGAGGTTTCAATCGCCTGAGTGCCTTCGTTTTGGATATACAGGGTGATGTTCATCTTATGAGTGAAATTTCACTGCTGAATAACTCTTTAACTAATCGACCGAATAATTTCAAATTTTGAAGTTTTGTCACCCTTTTCTATCGCCTTCCTTAAATATTTCTGAATTCGAGTAAATCAGATCCGGACTAGGAAAATTCCAGACTTTTTCCATTTTCGTGAATATTGGATCACCCTGTACGTGAACATTATATCTGATTTATTCGATTTCAGAAATATTGAAGGAAGGCGATAGTAAAGGGCGACAAAACTTCAAAAATTGAAATTATTCGGTGGATTTGTTGAAGAGTTATTGAACTAAAATAATTTCACTCATAAGGGAATGTTTATTGATCACCCTGTATGACCGTGCCAAGCAGAGATTTAGAATTTTTATAATTAATTGATTTTTCGTGGTTCCGAAAATAGGAAAAAATCCTAATGTTCACGTACAGAGTGATCCAATATTCACGAAAATAGGAAAAGTCTGAAATTTTCTTAGTCCGGATCTGATTTACTCGAATTCAGAAATATTGAAGAAAGGCGATAGAAAGGGTGACAAAACCTCAAAATTTGAAATTATTCGGTCGATTAGTTAAAGAGTTATTGAACTGTAAAATTTCACTCATAAGATGAATATCACCCTGTATATCCCCAACGAAGGCACTCAGGCGATTGAAACATCTTGATACGGGTCCTCCATGATGACCTTAATTTATGGTATTGGTTTGTCGCATTCTTCCCGGGACACTCTGTATATATTATAACTTCGTCATTATGGAAGTAAGATATACCTTGTCACTATCAAGTATTTTATGCAGTTGTGAATATTTTCTTGGGTAATTCTTATATGACGTTATATTTTCTAAGGATGAATCCGTTGGGGTTGTACATACGAAACTATATACATCACTTTCCTGTAATTGAATAATTAATTTTCGAAAATATTTTCACATTGTCGGAACTTACTGTTGAGTTTTCTGGTGAATTAGTTGTAGAAAAGTCAACTTCTTCGATTGTAGTAGCTGACGTCGAGACATCTCCTTAAAAAAAAAATCATTCAAAACCATCAATTATTGGTATGAAAACTTCGATATGGTAATAAAACAAAATGAAAAAAGATCTATTTCTCAGTGTTCCTGGAACCAATTTTCATTTGAATTCATAATTTGAATGAGTTTTTATACTTTAATCGGTTTCGGCAACTAATTTTGTTAAAATTGTTACCAGAAAATAAAGTTTAACCACAATTAACTGTCGCCTATCAGTAAATAGGTACTATAAAAAAAAAATTGATTTGAATACCTAGAGGATATGAGTCAAACGAGACAATGCCCTAATATTGTTTGTACAATGAACTAAGCATCCTTTAGATATGTCGAAATTAAAAAATATACTATATATCTACTTACCCTTTTTGGATTTCACCAAAGATAAAATTTTGCTCGATCTTGTAGGATACCTTTTTGAACTGAAACTCATCTTGCTTGCAGTTATTTAATGAGAAGTGATCACTTTGCACCCTGTTCATACAACTACCACTATTTAACTAACAATGAATTCAAAAAGTTTTCCTTTATATAGGAATTTTTATTTTCACCTCGTACCACCAAGATAAGGAGATGCGAATGCAGAGGCGTTGACAGGCATGACGCAAAACAATCCACTTCTTCCAGTCGAAGATCATTTTTAGGGCTTTCAGTCCTTAAAATTCACACTATCCATGAAATTTCTATTATAAATGAAATCGCTTTTTTCTCCCTTTTCAAGAATATTCAACATGATGATATAACGTCGTATAAAAATTAGAGGGAATTATTCCACAACCGTATAAAATACTTGATAGTGACAACGTAAATCTTACTTCCATAATGATGAAGTGATAATATATCCAAATACCTCACTTTACAGAATACCTACTTTATGGGAAAAAACTAATATTCTGTAGTCAACCCCAAATACTAAGAATGACAAGGAGGTACCGAATAATAGAACACATATTTCTACATACTAACATTCAGTAATGTTGAATTGAGTCAAGTTTTTTCTTCATTCAGAAAGAATCTTTGAGTTGAAATTCAAATATTTTCGCTTATCGATAATTAATTTTTTTCCCAGAATACCTAGAATTGTTCAACAAAATCAATTGAAAATATTCAAAATATCCATACTTCAATGATTTCATTTATATGAAAAATATTTGATTAGATGTTCGATAATTTTTGTCTCAGGCTTATTATTATTCATCATTATTTTCATTACTCGCAGTATTCTTAGTGATGGAACCTTTGTTTCAACAGTTGCACCATTTGCCTAAACATCGATTAAAAATTCAAACATGTTGTTTTTTTGGTCAATTTCTCATATGAAATCTTTGATGTCCTCCGAACGCTATTTGAAATGAAGGGAATATTCTGGGAACGACAGGTGCAGTAACAAGTGCATGAATTAAAATATACTTTTTGGTTTAGAATAAATTCCATCAAATTTCCATGATAACGCATGACTTTTTTTTTAATTTTCGGTAAATTTCACATATGAAATCTTCGATGTCCCTCGCCCACTACGTGTTTTAAAAGAAATATTCTAGAAACAACATGTGCAGTGCAATTTGATGGAAATAATTATAAACGGAATCATAAAACGGAGCATTAACTTGTAAAGGGTGAGTACTCCTTTGAAATCGAATATTAACGAGTGAAATCTGAATTTATCCAAAATGCAATTTCATGAAATTATATATATTAACTTAATCTCCGCAGGTAGATGAGAAATAATCAGATAAACTCTACGCTTGGCCTTTCTTCAGAGACATAGTACAAAAGATACATATTTCTCATTACTTCATTATTGGTAGATTTCATCATACGTCAGCATCAATTTCATATTCAATTTGTAGGTTGCTTCAAAAGCCAGTTAAAAATCAAATTGTTCAGAATTAAGTTGAAGTTGATGAAAAAAAAAATCAGCTTTCTGTATTGGTTCAAAACAGGCCTGCCGCTAACTCTTTTGGCGCCGCGAGCATTAAGTATCGTATAGTCCAAATACAAGTTTGTTATGTCAATTGTTTAGAAGATTGTTATAGACAAATGCGTTGTTTGCAACATAATTAAATTGATTCTGAAACATATTAAGATCAAGAAGCGTATTTATTGATAAACAAAAGTTTTATTCGACTTATTATTATTTTCGAGTAACTAACTAACACTTCCATAGTTTATTCTGCTCTTTCATAATCATGAAAAATATTAATTACATTCAAAATTGAATTGTTCATTTAATGAATAATTCGTTATGAACAATTGGTTTTCTTCCTTATGTTTGTTTTACTTAATGAAACAAAAACAACCAGAGGCCGTATTTTGAGTAAATAATTAAATTATTTATTTATTTCGATATGTACGCGCATTGAGTTCTATTTTATGGATTTCAAATACAGGCCTTCCTTATTTTATTAAGATACGAGCGACCAATGTTTATTCAAAGAAACTTTCAATCATAATCATAATAATGTTTATTGACTAAATCCTACATGATGTCAGGTTAGTCAAAAGAAATAGAGTTCATGGTGAATATCCATTATTCAACAGGAAATAATGAAAAAATAGTTGTAACTGTATAGGTAAACGAAATAATAATGTGAATTTTTCGAGAAATTTGAATTATTTTTTGATTTCGAACATATGAAAGAACCATTACATTGGAGGAAAAAAATTTGAATTAAAACAAATTTTACAAGAACTTCAAATTCTCAAAAAAAGTTCGTCTCAGCAACATAGTTGACTTGAACGTTTTATGTCGAATGGTGTTCACAATTCAGATTATTTTGGAACTATATATTTTCTAACAATGTCCTGGAAGCAGAGGTTATATGAGAAAATATTTTGATTGAATCTTCATAATACAGTTGGTGTAGAAAATACATGAAAACCTAGGGAACCCGTTTTTTTGTAATGATAGAGAAGAAATTTTATTTAAATAACTTTCGTTTTCCGAGAAATGATCTGCGGAGACTCAGACATGTACAGGGTGGGCAAATTTCGATGCGATATCGAAAAACATTCATATCTCCGTTGATATTGATGATAGAGCTCTGAAATTTAAACATTATACAGGCACTTTTTTACGTAGAATCCAGTGGTGTACTCGTCTTTTCGAAAGGGTTTTTAATTACGAAGCTATGACCCAAAGTTATGTTTTTTTAAATGGGACTACTATATTTCTGTGACATTTTTTGAAAGCTTAATTTTTCCTGATTTCAAAAATATATAACATCGTATAGTTTGTATGAATATAAATAATGGAAAATGGTCAAAAACTTTTCTCACCTAAGTGTCTCAATATTTCTATGGTTTCAAATGTTGATGAGCACAGAAAAATATAGCTTCTTATAACAAGAGCAGTATCCTTCCGTCAATCTGATTATTTATATGATTTTTACTAATTTCGACAAAATTCGGATTTAGATATATTTTATAAATTTTTCATTCCAAAATGGTTTCGGAAATAATGAAAAGATCCACATCATCGACTGTTTTAATCGAGATAGTTGTAATGAGATGAATGCATTGATAAATTATTTCTATAGGTCACTAGAATGAATACGCACAGTCAATTTCAAATAGCATATGACATAAAGGCATATATGATTAAAATCAACAATTTAATTAGGAAAGAAACAAACAAGAAATAATATTTAACCTAATAGTGATAACAATTGACCAGAAATAACTTTGAACGAGTATAAAATTTTTAGAGAAGATGTTAAAATCGTTGACCATCCGCAGCCATGCACAGTCGACACCTCTTCTCGATACTTCGCACCGAATTAAATAGATGAATATTTGAAACTGTGTTCAAGCAAACTAGGAAATTTTCTTTCAGTTCATCCAATGATATCATACAATGCTAAATTTTTCTGTGCTCATCAACATTTGAAACCATAGAAATATTGAGACTCTTAGGTGAGAGAAGTTTTTGACCATTTTCCATTATTTATATTGATACAAACTATACGATGTTACATGTTTTTGAAATCAGGAAAAATTAAGCTTTCAAAAAATGTCACAGAAATATAGTGTTCCCTTTTAAAAAAACATTACTTTGGGTCATAGCTTCGTAATTAAAAACCCTTTCGAAAAGACGAGTACGCCACTGGATTCTACGTAAAAAAGTGCCTGTACAATGTTTAAATTTCAGAGCTCTATCATCAATATCAACGGAGATATGAATGTTTTTCGATATCGTCATTTTTCCAATTTTCGCTTATAACTCGAAAACAAAAGAAGGTGGCCAAAAATGAATACTACCCTTGATAGTTTCTCAGAAAAAGAGATCGAGAAGTGGGTATCAGATTTTGTCTATCACCTCTGGTTTAAAAGTTGTAGTGCTAAAACATCGAAATTTGCCCACCCTGTACACAATATTCCAGTACAAATAATGACTAAAAACAAGGAAGGCAGTGGATAGTAGATAGTTTTGATTTCAACAGATGTCAATTAACATTTCTAAATTTTCAAATGTTCATTATGTTCAACTCAAATCTCAATCCTTATCGCAGTTTATTATTACAACTACAAACTTTATTGTGAAAAATAATGGACACTCATTACATGATTTGAATGCACGTGAGTGGCTCGTTAGAAATAGGTATCACCTATATAAACGGGTGAGCTATAATTTCAATTGTATCATAGTTTTGATTATTTCAATAATTTTGGTTCGAATCTTGTTTCAGAATTGAATTTAGGTGAAAATATTTTAAGTTTTCAAAAGGTCATTAAAGATCGAACAGTTTCACTTATTTATTAATTAGAACTAAAAATGTTTGCAAAAAGGAGAAGTGGCTCTTCACTAGGCCATATTGAAACATAATCAAAAACATATCTTTTAGTAACAAAAACATTTATTATATGGAAATAAAACAGATTAGAATCTAAAACAGTATCAGTTAGTACTTGAATGAATATATTTGAAATTCCAAAGAAAAATACTGTCAATTTCGTTATAAAATTTCCTCAAAATTTTAGTCACCGAATTTATTAAATCGTTATGAATGGTTTTCGATAATTCACACCATACAGATGGAACGAAAATATATATTTCTCAGAATCTTCGCATAACGTCACGGCGAATTTAGCAAGCTCCTAAAAATGTTCCTGATTGTCCGAATCAACACTTTCATTGTTTCCCCTAAAAGTTCTTGTGTCGATAGGAGAATGAACATGTTCACTAAATACTTCATATCATTCATATCATTCTACGCTTTTCCCTTTACTCATTATCAACACTGTTGATGAATTCGCGTTGAGCAGTGTACAATGTATTTACATTATTCTGAACAATTTAGATTTCATAGCCGGATGAATATATTCTTTGGTAATTTCTGGTTTACCCGTAGCGCGAGAAACTTCAAGTTATTTTATCCAGTCGAAACAAAAGGCCCGTTTTGATAGGAATGTAGCAGACAGTATCATCAGAAAAGTTTGATTAGAATTTTGCTACCGGTTAACCAACTGAATTTTTTGTGAATAGTTTTTGAAAAAGTACGATTCTGACTCATTCGCTGAACCAGTTTCGACATTGAGGGTCCTAGAAAATGGTAACTCTGTCACATCATTTTTGGCGGTGTATGAAAATTATGGAACTGTAATCTCCATTATGAAAACCTTACAAAGTCACCGTTACTTGACACTTCCCACCATAATTCGATCACCGAAAAAATTCAGAATTAACTTAGATTAACGAAATGAAGCAAAGAAATAAAAAAATTTGTGCACCCCTGACTTTTTCGCATTTTATCGCGTAATTCAAATAAGCGATTCGATTCTAGATTGTCCCCACCCTCTTGATCGGCTGGCCGATGTATCCCAAAATTCCAAATAACCCGCATCGACTCCACTCGACCCAGTGTACAATTGAAATTGTCTTTATATTTGCATAAGTAAGTTCGAGCTTGAGTTATCAAGCTCGAACTTACTCATGCAAATTCCTTCAAGAATGAGATTTTCAGAGCCGAGTTTTCATATTAACATATTTTCTCGATAACACAGAAATATTTCTTACGAGATAGATCTCATGTCAGTAATTTCTAATTGCTTTCTTATTCATGTGATGAATGAAAATGTTGTATGAAAATAAGTGTTACCTACTATTAAAAATTATGGTCCGATAATCACTCGATATCTTTAAACGGTACGAATACATTATTCAGTGAACCTGATATGTTATAATTAACCATTAATTTTATACATTATTGTACATTGGTCCCAGTGGATTCCACTGAAACATCAGAGATTTGATAATATTATTCATATTATTCAATAATTAAATTATGTCACAACATTAAAAAACTGTAGTAACATTCCCGCGCAAACAAAATGCTTAGGGAAGTCCCAAATTTCTTCGGCCGACCGAGTATGTATCAAGTCGCTATCGCCGTGAGCCGTAGGTCCTGTATACAATCATGACTGAAGGGTCGGCCAGACGACCAAGTGTTGAGTTGAAAAACTGATATGAATGCGTTAAAAGTTATCTTCGTCTGGGCGAATTGGGTTATACCTGCCAACGCTTGAAGTGTCGCCCTGCATATCGGCCTTTCTTCGAGATGTCACCTAATTGAGGTCGATGTGTTAGAATGGAGACACGTCAATATTATTCATAACACTATTGCTTCTTTTCCTAAAACGTTCATATACAGAGTGTCCATCAATTTTTCAGAATAGCTTAGAACGTCAGAATAGCTCTTAGGAACTAATACTATTCATGTAACTTCAGAATAGGCCGTCAAACGTTTTGTTGATTCTCTGCATGATATTTTCCGGAAAATATGAAAATATTCAAGCGCCATAACTTTCGAGCCACAGAATAATTATTATGGTTTGATATTCTGTTACGTAACCTTCAAGTCCTGATAAATATTCATAACATAATTCAAACGTAGTGTTAATAAACCTTTTTGGTATATACTGAACTAACATATTTCTAAGATAATAATAAAAAAATAAGGAAAATGTTTCATTTCGAGTAGAACGAATTCACTTACCCATGAAACTTCGATGGTTTAAATACACAGAGTGTATTTGGTTCCAAATTGAAATAAAATATTCCCATTGAAAAATGAATAAGACTTTTTCAATGTTTTTTTCTCAAAAATTGTTCGTTGCAGAGAATATAATAAATTATAAGTAATTTTTATTGGTTAATAGTGAAATTTCCAGACTTTTTCAAACATCTTCGAAAAGGTTAGTTTTTCCGGATCCGAAAAAATATACATTTTTCACTGGAAATTAAATGAAGAAAGCGACATTTTTCTGATTTTACCAGTGGCATGAAAAATAGAGAAGAAAAGGAACCATGTAAGCCACTGGTGGCATCTGCAAATGTGATTATTTGTTCAAAATGAAGCACCTTTTGAACACAAACATACTTTCAAATTTAATTGAAAAATTTTGAGAATTGTGAAAGTATTGTGTAAAGTTACTTTGAATTTTTTATATTCACTGCAATGATCGATTTTTGGAAAAAAAATTTAGGATTCTCATTTATTTTTCGAGGGATATTTTTCTTTCTGAATTTGGCACTAAGTTTCCAGACCTCCGTCCCTGAGGTCTTTTTTCGAAATAATCAGATGATATCAGAAGGCTGATCACAGATATCTTGCTTCTTTCTGAGTTAATGTTACAAATATTTCGCTATATTTTGGTTTCTGTTGGACATATTCGAAATATTCTAAAATATTTTTTTCAGTAATTTTTATGGTTTAAATGATACTGGTAACAGATCATTTGATGCTGGTAACATATCATAGAAATTAATTACCGTTTTAGAGACACAGAGCAAAGTTGATGTTTCTCAATGGAACACCTCATATTTTTCAACGCAGTTTTTTGTCCGCAGATTTGTCTTGAAGAATCCAGTTATTTTTCAAAAAATGTCATCCGTTTCAAAGATATTGAGTTTTTTGACGTCACTGTTTCGATAGGACACCTTTTATATGAATAACTTTCACTTATTTTGATATTTAATTCATTTTGTGTTTCTCCAGTGATATTATGGTTCATAATTTATGCATGAAACATCATAGGAATTAATAACCGTTTCAGAGATATAGAGGAGAGTAGTTCTTTTTCAAATGGATACCCAACATAAGACTTGACTGAAACTATACAATGAACGAAATAAATTAAACATATTGAAACATATTCAATCGAAATAATTGAGTCTGTTATCCGTTTCAAACATGGGACACCGTTCTGATGAGACACCTTATTCAGGATGAGTTTATAGTGCTCGATCGGTCGATAAATTCTGTTAATTTTGGGCTGGGAAAATCATTAAAATTTTTACGGAATCGACAGCACTCAACGCATAAGCTTAAATTATTCTGAAAGTAGTGAAACACGATACCTACTCATTTTTCAAATGGGAATGCCAATTTCTATATAATACTAATAACCTACATGAAGTTCTGATTGAGAAATACCCCATTTGCCTTCATTCATCTATAGTACTTTTTGACAAAGGTCATTTTCTTCGAAGAATTTCATGGTTTTGATGATTTCAATTGAATATCATCTTGGAAACCGTTCGACATAATTGAAGGATTCATTTTTTATTGAATTCCCAAAAAATATTTCAGTCTTCTGCAAATTTACGGATTACTCTGCAGGTTATCCGGAGGACTGCAATTTTTTAAATTTGTTGTTCATAAGTCTATTTTTTGAAATCGCATATCCTGAATTTTTTGTCGGATATTCCTATATATTTGTCATTCATTTGGAGATTTAATTCATTTCGTGTTCATTGTAGAATTGTAATCCAGTCATATAGGGTGTCTCATCTTAAAAATACCACCACTCGCTTATTTATTTAACAATATTTCATTTCTAATTGAATAGGAACACTGTATATATTACATAATAACAATTATATGATGGATACAAAATAAATTAAAACTCAAAATAAATGAAAAATTTTTAAAGGGTGAGTCAAAATTGCTCGATCGGTCGATAACTCCAGTAAATTTTGGATCAAATCAAAGAAATCAACAAAATATTTAAAACATTCATTCAGGAAAAATGAAATGGAGACTATGCGAACAAACAGAAATATTGTTTATGAAATTTTTGCCTGTCGAATAGCCCAGTGAGTAGTATTCAAATTTTATCTGGACAATTTGTGCCTAAAATGAATTAATTTCAAAATGCTTCGCATTTCATGTTCTATACTGTCATTCGGACAAAATGAAATGGAGACCACTTGAACCAACAGAAATATAGTCAGAATTCTTCTAGGGAGTTTGAAATGACTGCATATTTTCAGCTGAAAAAGTGTCATTAATATGTATCGCTCATATGATCTGCTCAGATGTCTGCAAACTTTTTTAATAATTGAAGTTCGAATTGAAGAAAGTTTGCAGACATCTGAGCAGTTCACATAAGCGATAAATAATTTCGATGACTCTTTTTCAGCTGAAAATATGAATTCATTGTGAACTCCCTAAATTAATTGTGTTTGTTTCTGTTAGTTCAATTGGTCTATTTTGCTGATTTCTTTGATTTGGCTTATCTTCAATTGATATTATTATCTGGTGTGAAATAGAGTTGAGTAATGTTATACCTTGAAATTGTATGCGTGAAAAGCATACTGCCAAAAAAACATGAAATGCGAAGCATTTTGAAAATATTTCATTTTAGGCACAAATTGTCCAGATAAAATTTGAATACTACTCACTAGGCTATCCGACAAGCTAAAATTTCATGAACTATATTTCTGTTTGCTCACATGATCTCCATTTCATTTTACCTGTATATGTTTTAAATATTTCGATGATTTCTTTGATTTGTTCCAGAATTTACCGGAATTATCGACCGATCCAGCACTTTTGACTCACCCTGTAAATATTTTTCATTTATTACGAGATTCGATTTACTTTGTGTCCATCGTATTATTGTTATTATGTAATATATAGGGTGTTCCCATTTGATTAGAAACGAAATATTGTTAAATAAATATAGGAGTGTTGTCTTTTTAAAATTGGACACCCTATATGACTGGATTACAATTCTACGATGAACACGAAATGAATTAAATCTCCAAATGAATGACAAATATATAGGGTGTCCCATGAAAAAAATTTGACGAAAATCTCAATTTCTTCCAAAAAGTTGACATTTTTGGTAAAACGATAACAGAATAATTTTTCTACAAATCTGGGGCTAGAGAACTGCGTTTCTTAAGGGGACACTATATTTAGAATGTCCATTTAGGAAACATCAACTTTTTCTATGTAGGTACTTCAAAACGATAATTAATTTCTATGATTTGTTATGAGTATTATATAATAAATCATAAAACCTACTGAAAAAAAGTATCAGAATTTTTTAAACATCTCGAACAGAAACCAAGATATACCGAAATATTTGAAACAATTATTTTTCAGAAACGCCCTGTAACTCGAGAATCGAGATATCTATGATCCTTGAATATTTTTCTCTGTCTTATAGTTTTCGAGATGCTTTCAGTGAGGATCAAATTTAAGACACCTCGAAGATATATGATATAACTTAAAGTTATTAGTTCCTTAATAATTTTTTCATATAACTATATTTATACGTAAAGGACAATCCCGTTGTGAATTATATAATTACAAGACATTCTCTTCATTCACCGTGAATTTCCGAAGTGCATAGAGTTCCAAGACATTTTGATACACAGCATAGGGTTCCAAGACATTCTTGTCATATATGTATTAAGCCCACTTTCATCTTCCACCATCAAATTTCCTTGATGACGAATGAATTTTATGTCCTCCAACCACTACGTGATATAAAGGAAATATTCTAGAAATAACATATGAGATGGAAAAAAACGAAATCATAGAAAAACTATACCTTTTTTGTATAGGGTGGGTACTCTGTTAAGTCAGCCGAAAGCTACGTGATTTAAACTGGAATGTTTTGAGAAACACACGAGAAGTAGAAGATGCTATTTCATGAAATTATTCCACAATTCTCCAACTTGATTTGAAACGTTATTTGAAATGATTTCTTATGTGACAATGTTGGTAATTGTTAAGAATTATTTAATTATTTGACCGAATCGGACTGCAGGTAGATCCGAAATAATCAGAAGTACACTACGCTTGGCCTCTCTTCAGCAACAAAGTAAAAAGATTCATATTCCTCATTACAGTATGGTAATACAACTGATTCGATTTGAAAAGGTTGAAATCAAAATGTTCAAAATTGAGTTGTAGTTGACCCACATAAAAAAAAACATTTTTTTCGGCAACCGTCCGGAAAGTGTTCACTTCCCGGACGCTTTTTCTCTGAGAAAGTAGCATTTCCCGGCCTAGTCCGGAAAGTACGTACTTCCCGGACTAGTCCGGAAAAGAATCATAGAATCCATAGCAACCGAGATAACGGCTGACAGTTCATATGAAATTAGTTGTCAAAAATTTGCAAGTTTTTTATCGCAATCGAAATAAAATATGGAAAGCAGCAGCGATAGTGTTATTTTACATGGTTGCCGAAAAAATATTGTACGCAACACGCCCAAAAATGGTTTTTTTTGACACACAGACTTCCAGGACTCGCTTACGCTCGTCCTGGAATTTTGTCTATTCGTCCAAAAAAAACCCTATTTTCCGAACTTATTACGTAAATTACTATTCTGTATTTGTTCCAAACATGCCCGCCGCTAAATAAAAGTACGAATTAGTAGTCCTAGTACAAATTTTTTATTCGTTGTTTGAAAAATTGTTAAAGACAAATGTGGTCACAACATTATTTAATTGTTTTTGAAGATTAATCTTGATACATAAACTTGATGATAAACTTATCCATTTTCAAGAAAAAAATTCAACGAAATTATAAGATTTGATTCTTTTGAAATTGGAATTCAAGCAATTCGATGAAGATGTTCTAATAAAAACTGATGTTTTTGATACAATTATTGGGCTCAAATTTGTAGTAACTTGTTAGAAATATTTTTTTCAACACCCTGTATATCAGAAGTGAAAAGATTTAGCACCTATATTTGCATTGACTTTATTTTAATTGTCATTCGTCTTCTAGAGAAAAATTAATTTTTCAAAAAAGAAGAGGAGGTTCTCGGGGAACACCAGGTGTGAAGAAATCTTCTTCCCTTACAATTTACTGATTGAAAATTACAACAAAGCAACGGAAATTTAATTCAACAATACCTAATTTCTCCCAAAAAAACATACACGAATATTGCGTATATATGAGACATTATATTGAAGCTTTTTAATGATACCTACAATCTGCCTTGTGTTATTCGAAATCATTTTGTTCCTGTCCAAGTTATGATATTTTGCGTTCCCCCTACATTTATTTTCAGTAGCTACTTCCGTTTGTTGTTGGAAACATAATCAGGTTCATAAGGCTTATGTAACATTTCAATTTTCATGGAAAATATTTCTTGAGAGAATGTAACACAACTTTTCCTCCAATAAAATTTCTTTAAAATAAAATTCACCAATATCACTTTCGGTCTCAAACAAATTGGCATGCCATCCGTAATGATGATATCCATTCTTAGAATTATAAATTAACAATAACAAAATCCAAAACAAACATCTATTGACTCACACCTAAAGGTTTTCAGATAGTCGAGAACTTTGGTCGAATCGAGTGTGTTTTATTTCATAAAATCAATTCAACATTTAATCTCCTCAATTTGAGCACTACCAATAATTTATTTTTGCGCAAAGCCTACCACAACTTCATGCAGATGTAAGAATACTCAATATTTTTCTGTGTCGAGTTCATAAAATATGCAAAAGAATGGTACGTCTTGAAGGATTTCATTTATATTATTAATTCTGAAAAATAGTGATATTTCTTCTTATAAAGATAAAGCACTTCAATACATATATTTAAGAAAGTGTTAGTTTTCGGTTATTAGATATGTACTTCTCTTTATTAATTTCGTTCAATTTCACTTTTATGATGTATTTGAACATGTACATTCAGAAGTTAGAAATTCCCAATAAAAACGTTCTGGTAGAAACTCACTTCAAATACACTTATCGGAAAAACAACTCAAACTGCGCTAGTAACAAGCGTCGTCGAGAATTCGAATCCCAAGGAGCGAAATATACCTATGTCTTTTCAAACCCTTCTCGGAAACATTCACGTAGGTGAATCAACCCGACATGCATAATAGGTATTTATTTAATTTTTCAAAGTGATAAAGAGTTTCGACTTTCCGAGATCCACACAGTGTTGCATTTTACGGATCTCTCAAAGTTCGTATGGCACCTCTACCACGATATACATTTTCGATGCCAGCGCCAATTCTCTCAAACTTCATTTGTACAATTTGCATGTAATTAGTGACCGCTATGAGCTCCATCTCAAACTTCGCCAGAATGATATATACTACCTCAGGATACCGAAAATGAACGAAATACGTTACGAGATCCGGCCATCGGATCTCATGATCTCGTAGCGTTGATAACTTGGTTGTATACGGATCTATATATATATGTTGTATACGGATATATATATATATATATATATATATATATATATATATATATATATATGTATAAACACTATGCTTCAGGGAATAGAGGCTCAATTGTGATAGGAAAAAAAAAGTGGTACTCTTTTTTCTAAACCAAGCTTTCGCAATACTTTATTGCTTCTTCAGGGTGTCTAAAATAAACAGATACAAAACATTAACACATTTACGTAAATTAAAATCATCTCGTAAATTACCGAAATTGAGGTTGAAATGAAAATAATATTAATAAGAAGATTGACTTAAAGAATTCAAGTGTTATATATAGTTATTTATTATCCTTAGATCGTAGGCCATCTAGACAAACATGACTTTATGTCACTTCCTGCATTGTTGTTTTCTCTGTGTTCCCTTGTCTGTGAATGTTAACCTATAATTTTGACAGATTCATTGTGATAGCGTTTCTTTCCTTTCTTTTTGGTTTATTGTAATTTTTATGAGCAGAAGACCTTGCTATACTTATTAGCATTGATAATACTGTTTTGTCGGATGTAAGCATGAGTTGTTTTTGCAGCTTTCCAACTCTTGATTTTGTAATTTGTGTGATTTTAGCATCCTGAAGAAGAACCGCACCTTGGTTCGAAATATAGATGAACAGACGATAGATTGTTGATCATTTCAAATTGCCTAGATACCCAAATCACCCCTACTTATATATATATATATATATATATATATATATATATATATATATATATATATATATATATATATATATATATATCTTAATATATATATTTCTTGTGTGCGTGTGTATGTGACTGAACTCCTCCTAAACGACAGGACCAATTTTGATGAAATTTTTTGTGTGTGTTCGTGGAGATTCGAGAATGGTTTAGATTTACAGTTTGGTCTACTGGAAAATGTTTTTTCAATTAATTTCTTATTTATAAGGAGTTGTTGATTTTGGAATGTTTTACATTAGATCCGGCGGACGGCGCTATCATCGCATTCAATATTATTCTATTTCAATTTTAGTTTGTCCCGACAGATAGTGCTACGATTAATTTGTAAAAAATTTTGTTATTCAATTCTTGTGCTGATTAAAATATTAAATGTAATTATTTTTTAAAGAGTTTTGAAGTGTGTATAAATAATTTTGTGAATTCAGATGTTTTTTTAATTAATTTTTATTTGTAAGGAGTTTTTGATTTTGGAATGTTTTACATCAGATTCGACGGATGGCGCTATCATCGCATTCAATATTATTCTATTTTAATTTTAGTTTGTCCCGACAGATAGTGCTACGATCAATTTGAAAAAGTATTTCGTTATTTTGTGTTATAATTGTGTTATTCAAGTGAAGTTGCTAATTAAAATATTTAATGTCATTAGTTTTCGAAGAGTTCTGAAGTGTATATAAATAACTTATACATTTTGTAAATTTAGTGCGGAATCGAAGTGAGTATATTTTTTATAAATTATATTTTTTAATTTACACGTGCGTTTATTAACAACCAACATAACCTTCAAGTTTATTTGTGTAGTTAGAGGATTGAATTTTTTTAATTATTTTTATTGACAATTAATTCATTTTTGGAGATATTAAATAAAAAAACTCACAAAATGCGATTACATGTTCTTTATCTAACATTTGTCATAATAAATCTTTTGAGTTAATTAATTAAAAATTCATTATCAATAAGTAACTCATATTCATTGTATATTATTTTGCAATATTTTATTTTTGTAGAAAAATGCCACGTCCTCGTGGAAGAGCAAGAAATATTGGTCGACGTACTCAGCACGCGCAATTAGTTCATGATCATCGATTGAATAGAACAGTAGAAGAACATTCTATGGATAATGTAAATTTAGGAGATCGAGCTGCATGTACACGTGCAAATGAAAATTTAGAACAACGTGCTCAATGTCTTCGTGCTAATACATTAAGACAACGAGAGGCACGTCAACGAGCGACCAACGCACATAGAGAACGTAACCAACAGCGAGTACAAGATAATCGAGCATTGGCACGAGCATCACTTAATCGTCTCGCGTTTGAATATGATCCTGAAATAGATTATTCATCACATGCATTGATCACGATTGGTAGTATGGACAAAGAGTGTCAACATTGTCATGCTTTCAAGTACAAAGGTGAATCAGCTGGTTTATGTTGCGCATCTGGAAAAATATCACTGCCACCGCTAAAACCACCACCAGAACCTTTAAAAACGCTTTTAGCTGGAATCTCATCTCAATCGAAATTATTTTTACGGAAAATTCGTAAATTAAATTCATGCTTCCAATTGACATCATTTGCAGCAACAAAAATTATTCATAATGAAGATGGCCGTAATTTTGAATCCACATTCAAAATTCAAGGCCAAGTATATCACCAAATTGGTTCGTTACTTCCAATGCCTGATGCCGATCCAAAATTTTTACAAATTTATTTTATGGGGAATGAAGAGCAACAATCACATACACGCTGCGTTTACAACCATATAGAACAGATGGAGGAACAAGAAATTGTGGACATTTTGGAAAGGTTTTTGCAAAACCATAACCAATTAGTACAATTGTTCAAGACTCTTTCTAACAGACTGCAAAACGATAACTATGTCATTGTTATTAAAGCAGACAAAGTACCCTATGGAGAGCACGCAGGCACATATAATGTTCCAACCATTAATGAAGTGGCAGTTGT
Organism: Harmonia axyridis; assembly: GCF_914767665.1. Classification (NCBI taxonomy): domain Eukaryota; kingdom Metazoa; phylum Arthropoda; class Insecta; order Coleoptera; family Coccinellidae; genus Harmonia; species Harmonia axyridis. Next base: position 39,905,588 of record NC_059502.1, on the reverse strand, counting down.
TATGGCTGGTGACCCATGTGAACGTAGAGACATTCGCATACAACGCAGAGATAATACGATGCAAATAATTCAAGACAATCATCGTTCTTACGATGCTTTGCAGTATCCGTTAATATTTTGGGAAGGAGAAGACGGATGTCATTTAAATATTAAACAACGGAATCCAACTACAGGTACAACTTATAGATTATCTTACAATTTTTTTTTTGAATGAATAATTTTTGTTTATCTCATAATTATATTTATTTACAGGTGGAGAACTGACCAAGAAAGTTAAAATTCAATCAAGCAAAACTTCGAGCTGAAGAGTATATTCATTTGCGTGATGCAGTAATCGGTAATGTAGATGCAACAAACGTCATTAACAACATCGGTACCACATATATTCTCCCATGGTCATATATTGGTAGTCCGCGTCATATGCAAGAATATATTCAAGACGCTATGACATACGTACGTGCATACGGTCGACCAGATCTTTTTATCACATTTACATGTAATCCAAATTTGGGATGAAATCAAAAACTTGCTGTTGTCAGGTCAAACATCGATGCATCGCCACGATATCACTGCGCGTGTCTTTAAACAAAAATTAAAATCTTTGATGAATTTGATCACACATTACTCGGTTTTTGGTGAAACACGTTGTTGGCTTTACTCTGTTGAGTGGCAAAAACGAGGTTTACCTCATGCGCATATTTTGATTTGGTTGGTGGATAAAGTACGCCCAGAAGAAATTGACAAAATTATTTCAGCGGAAATTCCAGATCCGAATGTTGATCAAGAACTGTTTAACATTGTTACTACTAATATGATTCATGGTCCATGCAGTACTCTAAACATGATGTCACCATGCATGAATGATGGAAAATGTACGAAACGTTTTCCAAAACCATGTCAAACTGATACTATCACCAATATTGACGGTTATCCATCTTACCTTCTTACATCATCAACAGTGATGTTCAACGTGAACACCAGTTTGATAAGACTTCGTTGGATACTTTTGTTGCTAATAATGAAAAAGTGCTTACAGCTGAACAACGAAATGTATATGATCAAATTAACGTATCAATTGCAGCACAACAAGGTGGATTCTTTTTTTTGGATGCACCAGGTGGCACTGGTAAAACCTTTCTCATCTCACTGATACTTGCGCGCCTTCGATCACAAAATCATATTGCATTGGCCATTGCTTCATCAGGCATTGCAGCGACGTTACTTGATGGTGGACGGACTGCGCATTCAGCACTTAAGTTACCTTTGAATGTTCATACAAATCCCGAAGCAATGTGTAACATAAAGAAGCATTCCGGCATAGCTGAAGTTTTGAGAAAATGCAAAATTATTATTTGGGATGAATGTACAATGGCCCACAAGCATTCGCTTGAAGCTCTCGACAGGTCCCTGAAGGATATCAAAGATAATACTAGGCTTTTCGGTGGTGCTCTACTGCTACTGTCTGGTGATTTCAGGCAAACATTGCCAGTAATTCCACGTGCGACATATGCAGACGAAGTAAACGCATGTTTGAAGGAATCTTATCTATGACGGAGTGTCAGTAAATTGAGCCTTACTATCAATATGCGCGTTCAACTACAAAATGATCCATTAGCGTCAGGATTCTCTGAACAATTGTTAGACATTGGCAACGGTAAAATTCAACTGTATGAAGATACCCAATTTATTAAATTTCCAGAGAAATGATGCAACATGGTGGCTACCAAAGATGAATTAATAAATAGTATCTTTCCAGATTTAAGATATAACTATACTAATCATGAATGGCTACGAGAGCGAGCTATTTTAGCTGCAAAAAATTTAGATGTAGACGCCATCAATTTTAAAATACAACAGTCATTGCCTGGTAATGAAATTACATTTAAATCAATTGACACCGTTGTTGATCCTGACGAAGTGGTCAACTATCCAGTAGAATTTTTGAATTCTTTAGATTTACCTGGAATGCCACCACATAATTTGCGACTGAAGATTGGCTCACCTATAATTTTGCTTCGTAATTTAAATGCCCCGAGATTGTGTAATGGCACGCGATTAGTTATAAAAAAAATCATGGGCAACATTATTGAAGCGAATATTTTATCTGGAAAATTCCAAGGTGAAATTTTACTTTTACCGCGGATCCCAATGATTCCTTCAGATTCACCTATACCATTTAAACGCTTACAATTTCCGATCCGTTTGGCATATGCTATGACTATTAATAAGTCACAAGGTCAAACGATGACATTTTGTGGCTTAGATTTAGAAAATCCGTGTTTTTCTCAGGGCCAATTGTACGTTGCGTGTTCCAGAGTTGGAAAACCATCGAGTTTGTTTGTTTATACTCCTCATGGACTAACTAAAAATATTGTACATCCAATGGCATTACGATAAATCAAGTTTTTGTAAATTAAAAAAAAATAAATATATATGTTATAAAATGTTTTGAGTGCAAGCTTTTTCACCTTTCATTAAAATGAGTTAAAGTTTTCATTTACGATGCTGTTATTTATTTAACAAAGTAATAACTTTTCAATAATAATTTTCATCAAAGCGGTCCAGATTGTTTCAGCTCATTAAAAAAAAGTATGAAATTAAAGACGTGTGTACAGGACAACGTCTGTCGGGTCCGCTAGTATATATATATATATATATATATATATATATATATAGATCAATGAGATAAGGGTTTATCGACTCAATGTTTGGAGGAATAAATAAAAAGATGAACTCTTTATTCTTTGCCAAGCTTTCGCATTTTTTTAATGCTTCTTCAGGGCTTCTAAAAGAATGTACAATAATTTTCACAATGAACAATTTAAAATATTTTTTTACACATTGAACTTACCGAATGTGAGATTTTTAAAGTCACTAGCATCATGCTCAAACATTCGTTATTAAATAAAACTTACAGACTAGACAAAACAATACAAATACAATTATCAATGTAAATTAGCCGCATCGCAGTTTATAGAAATAAATGATTGATAAACTTGTTATTGTTGCTTTGTTTACGAAATAATTACAGGTTATGTTACAGCTCTCTGTGGATTTAGATCTTTACTTTGTGTTCCCAAATCTTCCTGGTTCATTATTCATCTACAGGGCCATCGTAAAAGTTCTTGTATTTTGATCTTTCCAACAAATAACTATATATTGAACTCAAATTGTTGGTGTCCGTTTTTTTATTTATCACCTTTTCTGTTTTATTGATGTGGATCATTTCATGTATCAGTCTTTTATGATAATTTGGTTCAGATTTCAATACCTTTACACTACCAAAATCTACACGATGGTCTAAATTATGCGCGTGAATAGCTAGGGCACACCGTTCTTTATATTTTGTTATGTCTGATTTATGTATCGCAATTCTATTTTTGACACATTGTGAGGTTTGTCCAATGTAACTGCGGTCGCAACCCAAGCACTCTATTTCGTAGACGACATTACTTTTCAGAGGAGTTGGTATAGGATCCTTTATCCTGCTGTATAAATTTTTTACGGTTTTTTGATTGTACACTGCAATTTTAACGTTTTCATCCTTGAATATATTTTTAAGTTTTTTTGTTAGGTTGTTTACATTTGGATATGATGCAATATGTACTCTACTTGTGGTTGTATTTTGGTTTTCTATCTGACGTGATGTTTGTGTCTCATCATTAGCATAAAGCAATTTGTTCAGCAGACCATTTGGATATGAATTTTGTTCGAAAATTTCCTGTAATCTTTTTATTCCCTCTTGTTTGAATGTATCATGGCATATTTTGTTGATTCTATTTTTCATCTGTTTTACGGTGTTAATTTTTATATTTATGTTGTGATCTGATTGGAAGTGAATGATCTTGTTTGAGTGGATATCTTTTCTATGCCATTTTAGTTTTATTCGGTTGTTATGTCTAAGTGCTTTTGTATCCAAGAAAGGTACTGCTTGTTCATTATTCTCTATTTCGATGGTGAATTGGAGATTTGCAGAATGTGAATTGAAGCATTCGAGTGTAGTTTGAATATGATCTTCAGGTACTGCCAATATGATGTCGTCCACAAACCTCTTTATGAAAAGTACCTACTCTGAATGATAATTTAATCAAGCAGGAATCCACTACATGATCCATGACATATTGTGCTAGGATGGGTGTAAGTTTTGAACCCATTGCACACCCAAAAACTTGAAGATAGAAATTTTGTTTAAATGTGCAATAGTTTTTGTTCAGCAAGAATTCGATTATTTCAATAAATAATTCCATATCTACAGTCGTATGATCTTTAATGATGTTCCATTTGAGTCTTATAATCTCAAGTATTTCACCCTTGTCCAAATTACCAAATAAATTAACGACATCCAGGGAAATTAGTCTGTAGTCATCTGGTATTTCAAAATCGTTAATATCCTGTGCAAATTGAAATGAATCCTTTACATAATATGGATTGTCTGTATTATAGGCACTTTTGAGGATATCAGCCACAAATTTTGACAGTGAATTCATTGGGCTATTTATGCTGGATACTATGGGTCTAATAGGGTTTCCCTCCTTGTAAATCTTTGGATTCTCATATATTCTTGGGGCTACAGAGTTGTATGTCTTCATTTGTTTAGCCTGTTTTTCTGTTATATATCCTTGTTGTTGCAACCTTCCTATGTATTTGTTACATTTGTTCTGTGTAGTTTGGGAAGAAGCATTAAAAAAATGCGAAAGCTTGGCAAAGAATAAAGAGTTCATCTTTTTATTTATTCTTCCAAACATTGAGTCGATAAACCCTTATCTCATTGATCTAAATATACCTGAGACTCTTAACTTCATTTATAATATATATATATATATATATATATATATATATATATCGTGAATCTATTAAGGGAATTCGACTGATAAGAAGGATATATATATATATATATATATATATATATATATATATATATATATATATATATATATATATATATATACCTGTGAACTATTGATAAGGGTCAAACGACTCGATTATTTTGGAGAATAAAAGAAAACTCTTTATTCCTTGCCAAGCTTTCGAATTTATTTAATTCTTCTTCAGGGCTTCTGAAATACAATACAAATCCTTCACATATTCAGTTTAACAATAACTTCGTTAATAATTCACTTACAGAATGTGAGGTTATGTTTAGGAAACTTGCAAAACTACAAAACATTTGTCTTAATTCAATTCACATTGATCCTTTGGACATTAAAACGACAATGCTTTTCTTCAATTTGAAACGTCAACAAAATAAAAACATTTTTTTCACAACCAAAAAATATTACTTAAAATATTTAATTTATTTATTTTTTCTCCTTTGTGTCAACTGGCTAGATAGGTATATTGTTTTGTTTGTTTTTGACACTTTCGTAATCTGCCTTCTTCCTTTCACTCGTCAACTGGACCATCGAAAAAGTAAATGTTTTCTTCCGATTTTTCTAACAAATATCCATATATAGCACTCAACTTATTTGTGTCTGTTTTTTTGTTAATAATATTTTCCTGTTCATTTATCTCTATCATTTCCAATATCAACCTTTTTTTGTAATTTTTTTCCGTTTTTAACACCTTTGCTTCTTCGAAATTTATTTTATGATTTAAATTGAATGCATGGGTTGCTAGTGCGCATCTATCCGGATGTTTTGCAATATCTGATTTGTGTAATGCCAATCTGCTTTTCAACCATTGAGATGTATGTCCTATGTATATTTTTTCGCAATCTTCACATTTTACTTCATAGACTACGTTGCTTTTTAATAGTGTTTGAATAGGATCTTTTAATTTTGTATATAAATTGCCCACAGTTTTTTTATTATAAATAGCAATTTTCACTTTTTCATGTTTAAATATATTTATTAGTTTTTTTGTTAATCCATGTATATTTGGGTATGATGCATAATGAATTTCCTCTGTTTCTTCCTCGCTTCTTATTAGTTGTGGTGCTTCTGTGGTGTCACTTGCATACAATAATTTCTTCAACATTCCATAGGGATATCCGTTCTGTCTTAATATCTCCAATAAATTTTGTATTCCCTCCTGTATGTAAGACTCATGACATATTCTTTTTATTCTATTTTTCATTTGTTTTATCATGTTAATTTTTATATTTATGTTATGGTCTGAATTATAATGGATCATTTTGTTTGAGTGGGTTTCTTTTCTATGCCATTTTAACTTTATAACATCATCTTGTCTTTGTACTTTTGTGTCTAAGAAAGGTACACATTGTTCCAAGTTTTCTACTTCCAAAGTGAATTGTAAGTTTTTGGAATAAGAGTTAAAACACTTCAACGTAGTCTGTATATGTGTTTTTGGTACAGTCAATAATAAGTCGTCTACGAATTTTTTTAAAATGGGTATATTAAATGGTAACTTTTCCACACATGATTTTACCAAGTGATCCATGACATATTGGGCTAGTCTTGGACTTAGTTTAGAACCCATAGCACATCCAAATATTTGAAGGTAATATTTTTCTTTGAACACGCAGTAGTTGTTATTCAATATAAACAAAATAATTTCCATAAACAGCTCCATATTGATTTTTGTATGTTCTTTAATTATGTCCCATTTTTGTTTCAGGACTTCAATAATGTCATTTTTGTCCAGATTACTGAATAAATTTATGACGTCTAGGGAGATTAGTGTGTAGTTTTCTGGTAATTTGAAATTGTTAACTGTTGTTGCAAAGTGGAATGTATCTTTGACATAATATTGGTTTTCTTCATCATATGCGGTTTTCAAAATGTCAGCAATGAATTTAGATAAGGAATTCATTGGACTATTTATACTTGATATTATTGGCCTCATGGGATAACCATCTTTATGAACTTTTGGATTCCCGTAAATTCTTGGCGCAACAGAGTTGTATGTTTTCATTTGCTTCATTTGTTCTTTTGTTATGTATTTCAGTTCTCCTAGTTTGTCAATATATTTATTACATTTTGTTTGTAATGTCTGTGTGGGATCTCTGGGTAGTCTCTTGAAATCTTTGGATTCTAAAATAGATTGAATTTTTTTCATTATACATTTTTTCATTCATTACAACTGTCACTGCACCCTTGTCACTATTCAATATAATTAAATCATTGTTTTCTTTTAAAAACCATTTGGTGTCCTTATACCATTTTTGTATCAGAGAATTTTCTTCTATAGGTCTATGTATATAATTTGTGACTGCATTTGTGACTTTCGCTCTCTGTACATTTTTTCTTCCATCTGGTATTGCTTCTAGGATATATTCTGTATCTGCTATTATGCGATCAATGTTTATATCTTTTTTTGTAGTTGTTACACTGAATTTGGATCCTAATGATAACAGACTTTTGACTGTATTTGGTATTTCTTTGTCAGATAAATTTTTTATCCATCTATCTTGAGTTGTTACGTTCGGAATGCTAGTTGTCTTGAGGTTGTTGATTTTCTTTAAATTTGTCATTTTAATCTTGTGGAACTCTTTGTTGAACGAGCATTTCAGTCGGTCTTGATACTGTATAAGCATATATTCTGGTAAATGTTGTAAACTCTGTCTTATCTGGGTGTTGAGTAATTCCAGTCTTTTTATTTTGTGATTAACCTGACACAGTTCTAGGTTTATTATTTTTTTGCTTGTTGAATTATTGAATTCGCGTATTTTTCGATTCAATCGTTGATTATTATACTCAAATAATCCCATTATACTTTTAACATTTGATGTTATATGTTTTGGTATAAGTCCCTGTCGCTTACACTCCAAAAGAAATATTCGCCTGTTTAGAGCTGCAGCTAATTTCCTGTTGTTTGTACTCCATAATTTCAGTTCCTTCGTTGTTTCAGGACCATAATTGTGAGATATTTCTTCAAAGAAACCCATTTTATTGATTAAACTTCAAACTTATTTTTAAGAGTCTTTAGTGTATAACTGTGAACTATTGATAAGGGTCAAACGACTCGATTATTTTGGAGAATAAAAGAAAACTCTTTATTCCTTGCCAAGCTTTCGAATTTATTTAATTCTTCTTCAGGGTTTCTGAAATACAATACAAATCCTTCACATATTCAGTTTAACAATAACTTCGTTAATAATTCACTTACAGAATGTGAGGTTATGTTTAGGAAATTTGCAAAACTACAAAACATTTGTCTTAATTCAATTCACATTGATCCTTTGGACATTAAAACGACAATGATTTTCTTCAATTTGAAACGTCAACAAAATAAAAACATTTTTTTCACAACCAAAATATATTACTTAAAATATTTAATTTATTTATTTTTTCTCCTTTGTGTCAACTGGCTAGATAGGTATATTGTTTTGTTTGTTTTTGACACTTTCGTAATCTGCCTTCTTCCTTTCACTCGTCAACTGGACCATCGAAAAAGTATATGTTTTCTTCCGATTTTTCTAACAAATATCCATATATAGCACTCAACTTATTTGTGTCTGTTTTTTTGTTAATAATATTTTCCTGTTTATTTATCTCTATCATTTCCAATATCAACCTTTTTTTGTAATTTTTTTCCGTTTTTAATACCTTTGCTTCTTCGAAATTTATTTTATGATTTAAATTGAATGCATGGGTTGCTAGTGCGCATCTATCCGGATGTTTTGCAATATCTGATTTGTGTAATGCCAATCTGCTTTTCAACCTCACATTCTGTAAGTGAATTATTAACGAAGTTATTGTTAAACTGAATATGTGAAGGATTTGTATTGTATTTCAGAAGCCCTGAAGAAGAATTAAATAAATTCTTGTGTGTGGGAAAATTTTCCCACACCCCTTATCTAACTTATAACTATTGTTGTATATTGGGAATTAAAATTGTTGATATATATATATATATATATATATATATATATCAACAATTTTAATTCCCAATATACAACTATATATATATATATATATATATATATATGGTGTGTGAATAAGTCTTTCCCGTTTTTTGTAAGAGATGGCGCCACCAATACTGTGCGAGTATTTAATGGTTACATATGTCATAATCAAAGCTTATTCATCTGTCAACAATTCCACACTAACACATTAGTTGAAATTTTTTCGCATCATAAATTTTTGAAATCGTGAAAATGTCGAAATTTGAGCCGAGTCGACGTCATTTGCGGGAAGTTTCACTTTATTGGTTCAATTTGAAGAAATCTGCTGCCGAGGCGCATCGGTTGCTTCAGGAAGCTTATGGAGAAGGTTGTGTCGATGATTCAAGTGTTCGCGGATGGTTTCGACGCTTCAAAAGTGGCGATTTCGACGTGGAAGACAAGGAGCGTTCCGGGCGGCCGCAAATCTTTGAAGATCAAGAATTGGCGACTTTGCTTGATGAAGATTCGTGTCAAACGCAAGAAGAACTTGCTGAAGCATTGGGAGTTGACCGAACAACCATTTCCAAGCGTTTGAAAGCCATGGGAATGATCCAAAAGCAAGGAAATTGGGTGCCGTACGAACTGAAGCTGAGAGACGTCGAACGGCGTTTTTTCACTTGCGAACAGCTGCTTCAGCGACATAAAAGAAAGGGTTTTCTGCATCGTATCGTGACTGGCGATGAAAAGTGGATCCGTTACGATAATCCGAAGCGAAGAAAATCATCATCATCGACGGCCAAGCCAAATATTCATGGCGCCAAGCTCATGCTCTGTATATGGTGAGACCAGCTAGGTGTGGTTTACTATGAGCTTCTGAAACCGAATGAAAGGATCACAGGCGAGGTCTATCGACGACAATTGATGCGTTTGAGCCGCGCACTGCGAGAAAAACGGCCACAATACTCCGACAGGCACGACAAAGTTATTTTGCAACATGACAATGCTCGCCCACATGTTGCACAGCCGGTGAAAACATACTTAGAAACGCTCAAATGGGAAGTCCTACCCCCCCCCGCCGTATAGTCCAGACATTGCTCCGTCTGATTACCATCTCTTCAGATCGATGACGCATGGCCTGGCTGACCAGCACTTCCATTCCTACGAGGAAGCCAAAAAATGGGTGGATGACTGGATAGAGGCCAAACCGGTCGAATTTTTTCGCAACGGGATTCGTATGTTGCCAGAAAGATGGGGAAAAGTTGTAGCTAGCGATGGCCAATACTTTCAATAATTCATTTGTAACCATTTTTTCACAATAAAGGCTCAAAATTTGAAAAAAAAACGGAAAAGACTTATTCACACACCTTATATATATATTTTTTTTTTCAATCACCATATAGAGCATATATATATAAATAAATATAAAATATATATATACTTCATAATATATGCGCATGATCGTTTCATTTATCGAACTTGTCCATTTCATGCGGCTTCTTAGTAGACCTGCTTGGGTGAGTGCTGGTTGGGGATCTTCAGCACCTTCAGCAGTCGGAAAAACTCGTGTTATTCTTCTCCCAGAATTTTGAGATTGTGGAGGCGTAGCATTTTGTTCGACAGACGCCCGTCTCCTCAGCAGTCTGTCACCGACGTCCCGCATACTGTCATGTCCAGCGCCTGCTCCAGACACGCCCTGACGAACCTCAGGCAGCGGCTCTATATTCCTATTCCTCAAATTCACCATACTCCGTGTCGTGGGGTAGACGGCCTTTGATCGCTTTTTACGATCTGCAGAGCTACGGTGGGAGAATTCTTGAGCTACTTTCCACACGGCTTCGTCCGTTACCCTGGACAGAGACCCTTCGTCAGGTTACAGCTTCCCGGGTCATTATTATTATTATTATTATTATTATTATTATTGTATAATAAGTAGGCAGGTGATTTAAATTTCTATAGATTTTGGAATAGAAGCAACACATAATTTTTCCCTATACGCCATATTAAGCTAACTTGATTCATCCAAATACGGGGTTATGTGGTCTCTCCTCTTTACGCCGTAAAGAAGTCGGAGATAAGAATTTTCTATCTTCGGTTTTCGATATAAGCAGTTATAATCTAATCAAGGAATATACACTGCACAACATAAATTAAACTGAGAAAGTACGAGAGTTTCAAGCAGAACTTTTTCAAATTTCATCGGCAGATAATGCCTATGACCATAAATACCCTTCAGATGCCACTCTGAGCTTTGATGTAACATGCTCCTAGAATCGCAACTTTGAGTTCAATATAAGCCCCAAACTCTTTAAACATCACAAAATTAAAGTAAAAACTTTTGCTTGCTGAAATAGGAATAACCTAATTCTACCTAAATTGCTTATTCCCAGATACTAGGGATCAATAATATAGCTTACTCATTACCTGGAGTTAAAGGATTCAAATCAGGTACATATTTTGTATGAAGATAGTAATGTTCCACAGCATGAAGGGGTACTTTTATGTAAGGTTCTGATAACTGACCAACTTCTCTAGCCCAAAATCCGGCACAGTTCACGAAAAATTCACAATCAATTGTTCCATTTTCTGTTTCCACACCTTTGACAATGTCATTTACTTGTAGAACTTTGGTTATAGGGCAGTTCTCTACTACTGTGACTCCTGAAAATTAATGTTTGGTCATTCTAATACAAAAACCGAAAAATTGGATATAGTTTCCTGATAATTTTCGTGAAATATTTAAGTTAAAAAGATGTAACTTTTTATTACCATAAGTTAGAAAAGTTTTTGGAAATTATCTTGATGCATTGTTTCTATGGATTAGTTACAATGAAGTGATTTCCGTTGAAAAAGAAAAGAGACTTGTTAATTGTTTGTTTTTATGAAATACTGATCAATAACGTCGTCAGTATGCATAGTGCATTATAGTTGAAATAAGTCATTAAACATAAACATCCAAATAAGCACTTTTATGCGAACTCTTTTTCCCACATTACTTTTGAATTCAGAATTCTCCAAAATAACACGAAAAATGCTGTAATTTCTAGTATGTTTAGAGAACAATAATGAGTATCTCACCCATTTTCATAGCCTCCTCCAAAAGTGATGTGCAAACTCTATATGGATCACCCACACCATCTTCTGGAATCCATATACCACCAACTAGATCTTCTACATATAATAACGGACATTTCTCCTTGCATTGTGCAGGTGTAAGCAACTCACAATCAATGTTCCATGAGCTATCCAAGATAAAATACATATATGAATTATTGGCAGAAATATATTTTTAGTAAAATACAGGGTGTCCCGGGAAGAATACAACAAACTGTAAGTTAAGGACATCGTAGAGGACTCGTACCAAATGGTTTCAATCGCCTGAGTGCCTTCGTTTGAATATACAGCGTGATGTTCATCGTATGAGTGAAATTTCACAGTTCAATAACTCTTTGACTAATCGACCGAATAATTTCAAATTTTGAAGTTTTGTCACCCCTTACTATCCCCTTCCTTCAATATTTCTGAAATGAAGTTAATCAGATCCGGACTAGGAAAATTTCAGATCATTCCTATCTTCATGAATATTTGATAACCCTGTACGTGAACATTATAATTTTTTTTCGTTTTGGCATACACAAAGAATTGATTCACAATAAAATTCTAAATCTCAACTTGGCACGGTCATACAGGATGAACAATGAACATTCCCTTAAGAGTGAATTTATTTTAGTTCAATAACTCTTCAACTAACCCACCGAATACCTTCAAATTTTGAAGTTTTGTCACCGTTTACTGTCGCCTTCCTTCAACATTTTTGAAGTCGAATATATCAGATTCGGACTAGGAAAATTTTAGATCTTTTCTATTTTCTTGAATATTGTATCACCCTGTAAGTTGATATCATGATTTTTTTTCGTTTTCGTAACCACAAAGAATCAATTCATTATAAAAATTCTAAATCTCTGCTTGGCACCGTCATACAGGGTGATCAATAAACATTTACTTATGAAATAAATTTCGTAGTTCAAGAAATCACGATTTATCGGTAGAATTATTTCGAAAATTGCAGTTTTTTAACCATTTACGAATGCCTACCCTAAATTTTTAATTTTTAGTCCACAAACTGGATGAAGAATGAAACATTAACAGCAAATAAATTAAAAATATTCAAACTTGAAAACAACGAATCAAAAACAAAATAAATAAAGTATTTTCATTTCAGCAGAAATTGTTCAAAATGGTGTCCCCCCATTTCAATGCATTTTTGAGCATGTTGATATAGTTGTGCCAGAGATTTCGCTATCGTATTCGGTTGAGATTTAATAATATCGCAAACACCAATAATTCTTTGTAGCAGTTGCTCCCTACTGTTAGTCTGTACCGCAAAGACCTTTCCTTAATAAATGAGCCAAGGGTGTCAGATAAAGGGATCGAGAAGGCTAAGTCATTTTTCCACTTCCCCAATCCATCTGTTTCCAAAAGTTTCAGTCAAATATTTACGCACTTTTTTTTTGTTAGTGCGCATTAGATCCATTCTGTTGCAACCACAATGTTTCCATTGGAATGTTTTCTAACAAACAAAATTATGTATCTAAAAATTTTCATAAATTTCTCATTTCTATTTTGAAAAATATTAGGGCAAATCAAATTGTTGTTGTAGATACCGCACCAAACATTTATCGAGAATCTACCTAGGGATGGTGGGGACACTTACAGCGTATGGAAGATGATAGACAAGTTAAAAAGGTATGGGAGGCGAGAATAGAGGAGAAGCCAAAGAGAGGAAGACCACAACAGACAGATGGAACAATAATGAGTGAAATACAGAGGAGAGCATAGAACCTAAAAGAAGCGAAAGAGTTAGCGACTAACAGGGCATAATGGAAGAAATTCAGTAGATCATAGTTAAGTTTTATTTATTGGAATGAATATACAGGGTGTTTCCTAAACATGCGGCAAAAATTCAGGGGGTTGTTCCTTGGACTATTTTAAGTATGTTTTGTCCTTGGATGATTTTTGAAAAACCTCTTTGTTTCGAAGATACAGGGCGAACAACATTTTTCACCAGCGCATTTTAGTTTGGTTGCTCGTGAGTTTTTAACATTAACATACGGAGATCGCTGGATTGGAAGAGGTAGACCTCATTTATGGCCTGCTCGTTCCCCGGACTTAAACCCCTTAGATTATTTCCTATGGGGCCATCTAAAATCATTAGTTTATACCGCTCCAGTAGAAAATGTGGAAGACTTGCGAAATCGGATCATTGCTGGGTGTAACTTAATAAGAAATGATTCTGAAAATGGTGTCCCATTCCTTGACACCAAAGCTATCAGATGTGCAGGTAACATTGTAAAATTGGATTGGTACCAAAAACCGACCTCTTCAGGTCGTTATATACATTATAGTTCCAACCATTCTTGGGCTATGAAAACTAACTTAATTAAAGGTATGTTTCGTAGAATTAAGAAAATCTGCCATCCAGACTTTCTTCATAACAGTGAAGAAAAGTTGCTTAAGATCTTTGAGAACAATGGTTACCCTAAGATGTTTTTGAACAGATGTCTGCATTCTCTAACTTCTGACCAAATCGACGAGGTCCCACAAATAAGAACATCGACATTAGTCGAACCTGCCACACATGACAAATATGTAAGCCTGCCCCTCATTCCACCATTAACAGGTAAATTGACCAAAATTCTAAAAGAAATTGAGAACATAAAAATTGCGAAGTACAATCCTTTAGTAGTAGGCGTTCTTTTCAGCCAAACTAAAGATAGGATCCACACCATGTCTAGATCTGACGTGGTTTATCGCATTCCATGTGAGAACTGTGAGTCTGTGTATGTTGGACAGACATCACAATGTTTAAAAAGACGTATCTCAATACATAAGAGTGACGCCAGATTACGACCTGATAGATGTGCATTAGCTAGCCATTCGTCCTCTCTAGACCACCATTTTAAGTTTGATGAAGTTGAAATATTATGTACCAATTCTAACTATAATAAAAGAAGTTTCCTTGAAATGTGTTTTATAAATGAAAATGAAAATAATATAAATAAGAAGACTGACTTGAAGAATTTAAGTGTTGTATATAGTTGTTTGTTATCCTTAGATCGTAGGCCATCTAGATAAACATGACTTTATGTCACTTTGTGAATTGTTGTTTTCTCTGTGTTCCCCTGTTCTATGAATGTTAACCTGTAAAATTGACATATGCATTACGGCAACGTTTCTGAGATTTCTACATTTATTGTGATTTTTATTGAATTATATGAGTAGAAGACCTTTCATAGCTGCACTTATCATCTTAAATAATTCTGTCTTGTCAGATGTAAGCATAGATTGCTGTTTTTACAACTTTCCAACTTTGTAATTTGTGTGATTTTTAGCATCCTGAAGAAGAACCGCATATTGGTTCGAAATATAGATGAATAGACGATAGACTGTTGATCTTTTCTAAATTGCCTAGATACCCAACCACACCTCCTTACTTTATTCGGCAAATAATTTATCTTACTGTATATAATTATATATATATATATATATATATATATATATATATATATATATATATATATATATATATATATATATATATATATATATATATATATATATATATATATATATATATATATATATATATATATATATATATATATATTATATTGCCACCTATCTTGCGACAGATTCCGGCAGGACCAATTCCTGCAGGAATCGTAGCTGCCATTCTTGTCTTGACGACCAGTCCGACAAGTATGGGTAAAACCTGTTGCAAACAGTGATTATTAAAAAAAAATATATAAATATATATATCAACAATTTTAATTCCCAATATACAAAAATAGTTATAAGTTAGATAAGAGGTGTGGGAAAATTGATAAGTGTTATAATGTCACTCTTCTTTATTTCATTTAGTCGACGTTTCGATCCCGATGGGGACCTTCTTCAGGACTCTACAATAGCAATAGAAAACAGTCAAAATAAGGCAATCACAAAACATGTAAAAATAGTACATACCGAAATACAGAGTTGTAAAGATCTTATTTGAACACAAATCAATAGCTCTCAAGAAAGCAACTAACAAGAGCATCAACAACTTCAGCGAAAAAAAGATCAGATACTTCGTTAGTAAAGGAGTAGTAATCAATTATAATAAGTAAATAAGGTAAACAGAATAATCAACAAAATGAGAGGTTGACAAAAATGTTGTCAACCAGACATGCCACAGAATACACGCACATGACAGATGAAACATAGAATAGCATTAAATCACATTGGTCGCAGTAATTCACTCTCACCGAACTCAGAACAAATGCGATTTTTCGAAAGATTCCATGAACCGAAACCAATCCCCTCTCACAGAAATGGCCTAGAACACAGAATTCATTTTCACGTTATCCCTACGACTGCTGAACTTGTTGAAATTCTTTCTGTATGTGATCCATCCAATTCACTCCCACCGAACTGGTCATAATGAATCAAATAAGAATAGATGGAGCTGATATTATTTACATCCTTCTGTAGTTCATCGAACAGGTTTGGCGTTTAATATGATACATCTCTGAGAAACATCTTTTTCTTCCACTAACTTCAATTTCTAGGATTTTGGTGGAATCATAATTCATTGGATGATCTTTGTCCCGGGTATGGTCTGCTAGGGCACAAATGTTACTTGAATTCTTGATGTCGCTTTTGTGTTGAGCAATCCTTCTCTTCAAAAGCTGAGACGTCTGGCCAATGTACAGGGTGGGCAAATTTCGATGTTTTAGCACTACAACTTTTGAACCAGAGGAGATAGACAAAATCTGATACCCACTTCTCGATATCTTTTTCTGAGATACTAACAAGGGTAGTATTTATTGTTGGCCACCTTCTTTTGTTTTCGAGTTATAAGCGAAAATTGGAAAAATGGCGATATCGAAAAACATTTATATCTCCGCTAATACTGATGATAGAGCTCTGAAATTAAAACATTATACAGGCACTTTTTTACGTGGAATCCAGTGGCGTGCTCGTCTTTTCAAAAGGGTTTTTAATTACGAAGCTATGACCCAAAGTTATGTTTTTTCAAATGGGAACACTAGATTTTTCTGTCATTTTCTGAAAGCTTGATTCTTCCTGATTTCAAAAATATATAACATCGTATGATTCGGATCAATATAAATAATAGAAAATGGCCAAAAACCTCTTTTCACCTAAGAGTCTCAATATTTCTATGGTTTCAACTGTTGATGAACAAAGAAAAATTGAGCTTTCTATAACAAGAGCATTGTCCTTCCGTCAATCTGATTATTTCTATGCTTTTCACTTTTTTCTACAAAATTCGAATCTAGATATGTTTTATAAATTTTGTATCTAAAAATTGATTTGGAAATAACGGAGAAACCACAAGATCGAATTTTTCAATCGAAAGAGTTGTATTGAGATGCATGTATCAGGAGATTATTTACATAGGTCTCCAGAATCAATACGCACAAGTACCAATCCATTTTAAACAGCATATGAAACAATGCATATATGATTGAACTCAACAGTTTAATTACGAAGGGACAAACAAGAAATAATATTTAACCTAATAATGATAACAATTGCACAATGCACAGTCGACACCTCTTATCGATATTTCAATAAATGAATATTTGAAACTGTGTTCAAGCTACCTAGGAAACTTTTTCCAAGTTCGTTTATCTTTTCGAAACTATTTGTATGAAATAAATATAGAATCGAATTTTGTAGAAACAAGTGAAAAGCATACAAATAATCAGATTGACGGAAGGACACTGCTCTTGTTATAGAAAGGCTCATCAACAGTTGAAACCATAGAAATATTGAGACTCTTAAGTAAAAAAAGGTTTTTGACCATTTTCTGTTATTTATTTTGATACGAATCATACGATGTTATATATTTTTGAAATCAGGAAAAATTAAGCTTTCAGAAAATGGCACAAAAATTAAGTGTTCCCATTTGAAAAAACATAACTTTGGGTCATAGCTTGTAATTAAAAACCCTTTCGAAAATACGAGCACGCCACTGGATTCTACGTAAAAAAGTGCCTAAGGTTTTAATTTCAGAGCTCTATCCTCAGTATTAGCGGAGATATAAATGTTTTTCGATATCGCCATTTTTCCAATTTTCGCTTATAACTCGAAAACAAAAGAAGGTGGCCAAAAATGAATACTACCCTTGTTAGTTTCTCAGAAAAAGAGATCGAGAAGTGGGTATCAGATTTTGTCTATCTCCTCTGGTTCAAAAGTTGTAGTGCTAAAACATCGAAATTTGCCCACCCTGTACACCTCAGTGCATATTGAACAAGGAATACAATATACCAGATAAGATAAGATAAGATATTTATTGGTGATTAATACAAATAATACATTGTTTTCACACGTCATTAAGGGTAATTTACAAACAGCAGTATAAATAGTATATTGAATCTCAGCTCCAGAACAATATTATGCTAAAATAAATAAATATATAATAGAAACATAATATAAAATAAATAAATAAATAAATGCTATAAATAGTATATTAAATCTCAGCTCCAGAACAATATTATGCCAAATCAGTTTCATCCAGAGTCATATTATAAAATTCGTCAATTGAATAAAATACCTTCAATGTCAACATCTTTTTTATTTTTATCTTGAAAACGTTCATTCGCAGATTTTTCAGCCCACCAGGAAGTTTGTTGTACAAAGACACCGCTCGAAATCCAGGAGCGCGCTGGGATTTACTCAATCTCAGAAAATCTTTCCTAATGAGTGATTTGTTCCGTGTACCATATCCATGTATGTCAGATTGTAGCACATATTTATTCTTGTTTTTATGAATATATATAACACTCTCCAATATGAATAGCGATGGGAATGTAAGAATACCCAAATCTTTAAAGGCATTTCTACAGCAGTCACGGTAGCCCAGCCCTCCCAAAACTCTTATCGCTCGCCTCTGCAGTCTGAAAACAGCCTCACGACCCGCACTGTCCCCCCACAGCAGGACGCCATATTTCAGATGTGATTCTACCAGGGCAAAATATACGGCACGTAACATGTCCGGTGTCAGGGAAAAGGATAGAGTTCTCAGGGCAAAAATATTTCGACTCAGCCTGGCCAGTAGGTTGTCAATGTGGCTACTCCACGTGAGCGCCGAGTCCACATGAACACCGAGGAACTTTACTGAATGAACCATGTCGTCTTCCCCATCAAACGGTCCCAAGGTCATAATCATATTGTATGTTTTCTCCTCATTCACACTGAGGCCGTTTGCCGTGAACCACTCCACGAGCCTCACTCGCTCTATACGTGAACGCTCAAGCAATGTCTGTGAGTTCACGTCCCTTATTGCGACTGTAGTATCATCTACAAATAATGTAGCTTCAACTTCAGGTATATAATCTGGTAGGTCGTTAATATACACCAGAAATAGCACTGGTCCCAAAACTGAACCCTGTACCACTCCCATATTAATGGGGCTCATCTGAGATCGTGTTCCGTCCGAGCTGACTATTTGATACCTCTCGCTCAAAAAAGAAGCCATCAGGTCCATCGCCCTGTCGTCGAATCCATATATTTTCAATTTTTCGAGGAGCTTGTCGTGGGGTACACAATCAAAGGCCTTTGTAAGATCGACAAATGAGGCCAGACGGTGATCCTTATTCTCAAAGCTTTCGATAGTAGAGTTGACAAAATCGATGATCGCCTCAACTGTATTCCTCCCCTCGCGGAAGCCAAACTGGCGATCAGTTAGCAAGTTGTTGCACTCGAGATATGCAACAATCTGTGTAGACATAACTTTTTCTAACACTTTCGAGAAGACAGGCACGAGAGAAATCGGAGGGTAGTTGTTGACATCATTCTTGTCGCCCTTTTTAAATACAGGGATCACCTTGGAGACCTTTAAGCATTTAGGGAACTTGCCGGTGATCAACCCCTCGTTAATCAACTTGGTAAGCGGAGATATGATAGAATTGATGTTTCTTTTCACTACTTTAATTGAAAGCCCATAGTAATCGGCAGAGTTACTATTTTTAATATTTCGTACTATATCTCTCACTACATTTTGTCCAACTTCCTGGAAACTGAATGTTTTCCCCGGTGGAATCTGTTTTCGGAAGGTCTCGTCGAAGCGCACGTTGGTTTGGGGTAGACTATGCAGAGCCTTCTGCGCAACAGTTGCAAAATGCGCACCGAAGCTGTCAGCATCAATGTTGGCTAATTCCCGTTTGCTGCCGTCTTTGATATAACCATTTATTATGCGCCAGGCCGCTTTTGACTTATTATCTGAAGATTCGATTTTGCTGTTGTAATAACATAATTTTGCTCTCTTTATTGCTTTTCTATACTCCAGACGTAGTTTGTTCCTGTGTTCGCGTAGATCAGACGATGCATAGTACTGATACATCGAGTTTATGAGCAACAAGTTTTCTCTAATGTCTATTTCGCGGGTGAACCAACCGATATCAGCTCGTGTATCCTGGACTCTCAATTTTTTTTCCGGGAATGACATCACAAAATCTTCAACGATGTTCTGATGAAACATACTGAAGCGTGCCTCAAAATCCAAAGTATTGTCATAAATAAAACCCCAATCTCTTCTTTGGAGAGCACCATGCATCTCGAAGAAACCCTCGGCAGTAAGAGGTCGCAATTTTATGTACTTATATGGTTTAAGCTTATTGGGAATCCTCGCACTAAGGATCTGCGCATCATGGTCCGAGAACGTTGTCGGTATCACGTCCGCATACTCATCCTGTGCGTCAAAATTTGTGAAGATGTTGTCGAGACAATTATTGTTCCTGGTCGGCTGAAAAATTTTCTGCTTGAACCCGAAGGATGTCAAAAGATTTAGAAACGTTTTAGCCTCCCTATCTGCTACTCATATTCTATCATTCACTCGACTGTATAATCTGTCAATTTTGAAATAAGATTTCTGAATCAACATAATTTTTGTGGTCTTTAGGAAGTTAATTAATGCGTTTGTCATACCATTAATTAGGGGAATAGACGAGTAAAGAATTCTACCCGTGTTCTCAGTGTCCACAGTGGTGGATGTGCTCCTCTCTCCATTCGTTGGCCGTGTCGAAGGAGTGGTATTATAAATCAATCTGGACAACAACCTTCTTGGGTATCCATTCTCTAGCATCAACTGTACCAACAACCTCAGATTCTGCCGCCTTAGACTTGGATGGGCCACCTTTTCGATGCGATTCTTCAATCCTAAAATCATGTTTACCTTTTGTCCATGTGAATGATTAGAAAAATAGTGTATGTATCTCCCTGAACTTGTTGGTTTTCGGTACCAATCCAGAATCAGCCTATTTTCCAGTGTTCGAATCACCCTTGTATCCAGGAATGGGACTCCATTCGCGGTTTCTTCCTCCAAAGTAAACTGTATACTTTCATGTTCACTGTTAAACCTGTCTAGAACGAAAGCATCCTGGTCTTTAGGTACAGCACATATTAGATCATCAACATATTTCTTGATGAAAGGAATGTGAAAAGGAATACTAACAAGAATGCCGTCCAGAAGGAAATCCATTACTATTTCAGCAATGGATGGACTGAAGTTGGAACCCATAGGGGAACCGAGCACCTGCTTGAAGAACCTACCATTAAAAAGAAAATAGTTTGAAGAAAACAGGAACTTGATGGCATGGATGAATTCTTCTTTTGGTAGACTTGTGTGGTTTTTGATAGTATCCCACTTGTTCTCAACAGCTGAAACTGCCAACTCGACAGGAATGCGTTTGTCATACCATTAATTAGGGGAATAGACGAGTAAAGAATTCTACCCGTGTTCTCAGTGTCCACAGTGGTGGATGCGCTCCTCTCTCCATTCGTTGGCCGTGTCGAAGGAGTGGTAATATAAATCAATCTGGACAACAACCTTCTTGGGTATCCTATGTTGGAGAAATCAAGGCGTCTCGTTCTTCAATTTGAGATCACTGTGACTGTGACCAGGATAGGAGGAATGGAGTGTGATTCTTCCAGGTTGTGGCAGATCTAGGAGGGGTTGCTTCCACCAGAGATGCTAAGTCGTTTTGAAACTTACCAGTCCAGAAGGTACAGAAGAGAATTTGCTGCTATCAGGGAGAGAAATCTGATGAAGGTGAGAGCTCTATCGGATGAACTTCTAAAGAGAGTAGAACCACAGGAAAGGTGAATTAAGAATGTTAGTACTGTTATTGTACCAGATAGAATATTGAAATTTCTAGCACTGGGCCCCAAATTCGGCATTGATATTCCTTTAAGGGAGGTTTCCATGTCGAGGCTGTTGTCAGATGTAGAGAGCATTATTGATCTTAATGATAGACTGTCAGATGAGGGAACGAACATCAAACGTTCCCAAGCTGTTAATATTATCACAAACTACATCAAACCTGGAAAAAGGACTAATAATGTTTTCCAGAGAGAATTTTACCACTGTAAGAGGTACCTAAGTGAACATCAAGAATTGCTTGTGTTACGGGCTGATAAAGGCAATGTTACGGTTTTGATGGATAAGGATCAGTACATAGAGCTCTCCAACAAAATTTTACTTGATGAACAATATTACCAACTTCTTACTAACAGAGATCCAACCATTACAATACAAGGTAAATGTAATGCATTGATTAAACGATGGGTCAGTGAGGGCCACATAACACAAATACAAGGTAAATCACTGGACATTCACAATTCAGTTCCAGCTAGATTCTACGGTTTACCAAAAATCCACAAACCCATTCTTGCCTTGAGACCAATAATATCATCTGTTAACACCCCCACATCCAAACTATCAGTTTTTGTTTCAGACATCCTGTCTAAATATCTTTCTTCTACCAGAAGTAGATATTTTATTGAAGATTCCTTTGCTTTGGCCCAGTATGTGAATGATTTCCAGTCACCTGTTGATTATGTCCTGATCAGCCTGGACGTTGTATCTCTTTTCACCAACATTCCTGTCGAGTTGGCAGTTTCAGCTGTTGAGAACAAGTGGGATACTATCAAAAACCACACAAGTCTACCAAAAGGAGAATTCATCCATGCCATCAAGTTCCTGTTTTCTTCAAACTATTTTCTTTTTAATGGTAGGTTCTTCAAGCAGGTGCTCGGTTCCCCTATGGGTTCCAACTTCAGTCCATCCATTGCTGAAATAGTAATGGATTTCCTTCTGGACGGCATTCTTGTTAGTATTCCTTTTCACATTCCTTTCATCAAGAAATATGTTGATGATCTAATATGTGCTGTACCTAAAGACCAGGATGCTTTCGTTCTAGACAGGTTTAACAGTGAACATGAAAGTATACAGTTTACTTTGGAGGAAGAAACCGCGAATGGAGTCCCATTCCTGGATACAAGGGTGATTCGAACACTGGAAAATAGGCTGATTCTGGATTGGCACCGAAAACCAACAAGTTCAGGGAGATACATACACTATTTTTCTAATCATTCACATGGACAAAAGGTAAACATGATTTTAGGATTGAAGAATCGCATCGAAAAGGTTGCCCATCCAAGTCTAAGGCGGCAGAATCTGAGGTTGTTGGTACAGTTGATGCTAGAGAATGGATACCCAAGAAGGTTGTTGTCCAGATTGATTTATAATACCACTCCTTCGACACGGTCAACGAATGGAGAGAGGAGCACATCCACCACTGTGGACACTGAGAACACGGGTAGAATTCTTTACTCGTCTATTCCCCTAATTAATGGTATGACAAACGCATTAATTAACCTCCTAAAGACCACAAAAATTATGTTGATTCAGAAATCTTATTTTAAAATTGACAGATTATACAGTCGAGTGAATGATAGAATATGAGAGGTGTGGTATATTGTATTCCTTGTTCAATATGCAGTAAGGTGTACATTGGTCAGACGTCTCAGCTTTTGAAGAGAAGGATTGCTCAACACAAAAGCGACATCAAGAATTCAAGTAACATTTGTGCCCTAGCAGACCATACCCGGGACAAAGATCATCCAATGAATTATGATTCCACCAAAATCCTAGAAATTGAAGTTAGTGGAAGAAAAAAATGTTTCTTAGAGATGTATCATATTAAACGCCAAACCTGTTCGATGAACTACAGAAGGGATGTAAATAATATCAGCTCCATCTATTCTTATTTGATTCATTATGACCAGTTCGGTGGGAGTGAATTGGATGGATCACATACAGAAAGAATTTCAACAAGTTCAGCAGTCGTAGGGATAACGTGAAAATGAATTCTGTGTTCTAGGCTAGGCCATTTCTGTGAGAGGGGATTGGTTTGGGTTCATGGAATCTTTCTAAAAATCGCATTTGTTCTGAGTTTGGTGAGAGTGAATTACTGCGACCAATGTGATTTAATGCTATTCTATGTTTCATCTGTCATGTGCGTGTATTCTGTGGAAAGCCTGGTTGACAACATTTTTGACAACCTCTCATTTTATTGATTATTCTGTTTACCTTATTTACTTATTATAATTGATTTCTACTCCTTTACTAACGAAGTATCAGATCTTTTTTTCGATGAAATTGTTGATGTTCTTGTTAGTTGCTTTCTTGAGAGCTATTGATTTGTGTTCAAATAAAATTTTTAGAACTCTGTATTTCGGTATGTACTATTTTGACATGTTTTGTGATTGCCTTATTTTGACTGTTTTCTATTGCTATTGTAGAGTCCTGAAGAAGGTCCCCATCGGGATCGAAACGTCGACTAAATGAAATAAAGAAATATATATATATATATATATATATATATATATATATATATATATATATATATATATATATATATATATATTGTTAATGCAACACTCATTGTTTATTTTGTTCTAATTTTATTCTAAATTCAGTTATATAATTATTTATTTTGTTTCGAAACAATCGTTGAATCAATGCGTCGATTTCTTCAATTAATGTTCACATTTATTCCGTTCATTTATTCATTTCATTTAGTTGTAATAAAATACGTTGGGAAATCTCGGACTGCATATGGTGACATATGGGCGAGAGATCAGTTCGAATTCTCGTTCCAAAAAGTGCGCTACGCCGTGAATTGATTCAATCGAAATCACGAAATTTTTGGACATTTTCGCTATTTTCTGCAAGTTTTCTCAAGACAATAGATACTGGGAAGTACCATCTCCAACTCTGGCGTTCATTCCAACAAAGGTAGATCGAGTGCTTCCAACGTATCTTTTGTGTATTCTTTTTCTCAAATTCTTTTTCCTTATTTTTCTAAATTTTCTGAGCTATCGTAACATTGGACCTTCGAGCCGGATTTTCTTTAATTTTCGTTGCTTCGACGATTGTTTCGAAATTATTTCAGTTCAATATTTGACTTAATTTTTTTCACTATCGATAAATCCATTCACATATTGAGTGTTGCAGTATAATTTGATTTCTTATTAGTTATTTATTTACATTCAGCTTGTTCATTATGAGTGCTAATAAATTGAAACAAAATTATGCTATTCGACAGTTACAAATTGACGATGTTGAGGAAATTCTTTCTTTAGCGACAGCAGCGGTCGATGATGCAAGTCGTCATGTTAGATTCCGACTTCGATATGAAGAGTTGGAGGATATTCATGAAAAATTTCATAACACTCACAATTCAATTATTTCAACCATTTCAGTTTTAGAAAACCCTGATTTAGTGTCAGAAAAACAGATAAAGTCAGCATTCAATGATACATATTCCACCATAAAAACCATTTATAATAATTTATTCCCCACAATCAGTGGTGATGTTTCGGTCAAATCCTTGAAAGTTACACCTAATGTCAAACTTCCGAAGATTTCTTTGCCATCATTCAGCGGAAATTATAAAGAT
This sequence comes from Harmonia axyridis, assembly GCF_914767665.1. NCBI lineage: Eukaryota > Metazoa > Arthropoda > Insecta > Coleoptera > Coccinellidae > Harmonia > Harmonia axyridis. The sequence goes on along the minus strand of NC_059502.1, from coordinate 39,879,998 downwards.
TGGACAACCTTTCATGACATATTCACTAGTCTGATTCACAATAATGCTAATTTGTCTGATATTGAAAAATTCCAATATCTTCTAAGTTCCTTAAAATCTCAAGCTTTGTCATTGTTGAAAGGTTTTCCATTAACAGCACAAAATTACCATATTACATTCGACACCTTGACTAAACGTTATCAAAATAAACGTCTTTTGGCGAATTCATATTGGCAAGATATCACGAACATATCAAAGTTGACAAATGAGTCGGTTGAAGGTTTGAGGAACCTACTCGATACATTCTCTGAGAATTTGTCATCTTTGAAAAACTTAGGTTTGCCAGTTGATCAATGGGATTTTGTACTTTTTCATATGATTATTCAGAAACTAGATAACGCTACAATTAAACGTTTTGAATTACAAGAATGCTCGTCAGATATTCCATCGTTCCGAAATTTACACAATTTCCTTCTGAATCAGTGCACCGCTTTAGAATCTGCAGCTCTCTCTACCTCCATTAAACCCAAATACAGTCCACTTGCTCAAACTCAAACCAAACAGCAAAAACCTTCCTCGAGTAAATCAACCTCCACTTTTCTGGCTCAAACTAATAATATTTCTTCAAAAATAAAATGTAATTTTTGCAATTCACCGCATACTATTTACAAATGCTATTCATTTCTGTCCAAAACTCCAACTGAAAGATTGAAAATTGCCCAAAGTAACAATTGGTGTATTAATTGTTTGCATTCAGCGCATGACATTTCGAAATGTGCTTCTAAATCAAGTTGTCGCACTTGTTCTAGGAAACACCATTCTCTGCTCCATATCGATTCCGATGAAAATGAAAAACAAACCTCTCCCTCTTCTTCTGATATCAATTCATGTAACTCCGCTCAGAGTTTCACTACCACTGCGTCTTCCAACGTTCTTCTCGCTACAGCTCAGGTAGAAATTCTCGATGCCTGGGGGAATTATAAAACTGTCAGAGTTCTTTTAGATAGTGGTTCCCAAACTAATATAATTACTAAAAAGTGTGTTGCTTCACTAGGGTTAACATTATCTAAATCATTTCTTTGCATAAAAGGCGAGGAGAAAGGAAAGGAGAAAGGAGAAAGATCATCACCATCAACTTCCACTGCCACTTGCACAATCCGCCCCCGAGAAGGGATTCACCCAATCTTTACCTTCGATGCTGTTGTCATCCCAAAAATATGTTCAGACTTGCCAAACTTCACAACAAAATTTTCATTCCACGATTCACTGAATTTGGCGGATCCAAATTTCAATAAACCTGGTAGTGTCGACATGCTTTTGGGAGCTGAAATATTTCCCTCTTTACTTCTTGATGGTCGTCAAGAAGGTGGAGTAGGAGAACCTTCAGCACTCGAAACTGTTTTCGGTTGGGTCTTGATGGGTAGAACTCATTCTTCTTTTAAGGTAGTAAATTCATTGCATGTGACTCTAAATTCATCTCTGAACGCAACTTTGAAGGCATTCTGGGAACTCGAAGAACTTCCAATTTTGGCATCAGAATCACATTCTCCCGATGAAATTCTCTGTGAGGAGATTTTCAAGAAAGATATCTCTCGAAATTGTAAAACACGTCGTTTTAGTGTATCATTACCCTTCAAACAATCAATTCCCGTTTCATTCGGTGACACCTATTCATTGGCATTGCGTCGTTTCTTGTTGCTGGAGAAACGACTCAATAAAGATTCCTCTCTGCGGAAACAATATAGTGATTTCATGAAGGATTATTTGGAATCTGATCATATGACATTGGTAGATTGGATGCCTTCTGATGAATTCTCCTATTTTATCCCACATCATTGCGTTCTCAAACCCGATAGCACTTCCACCAAACTAAGGGTTGTGTTTGATGCCTCAGCAAAGGTGGCTGGTCATTCATCTTTGAATGATTGCCTTCTTACAGGCCAAAAGTTGCAAAAGGATATTGCCACCATCCTTCTCCGATTTCGTACACATAAGTTTGTCTTCACGGCCGATATACGACAAATGTATCGGCAAATTCTGATTCACACGAATCATCGTAAATATCAGCGCATTCTCTGGAGATTTTCACCCTCAGAATCCATAAAGTGTTATGAGTTAAACACTGTCACGTATGGGCTGTCTTCGGCTCCTTTTCTAGCGCTTCGAACCTTGCGTCAGTTGGCTATAGATGAAAAAGATAGTTGTCCTTTAGCTTCTAGGATCCTTGATGAGGATATATACATTGATGATGTCGTGTCAGGTTCCGATAATGTTCAGAATGCCATTGATCTCAGAAATGAGCTCATTTATCTTTTGAACAAAGGGGGCTTCGAATTGCGAAAATGGGCCAGTAATGAGCCGGAAATCCTCGAAGGAATTCCAATAGAACATCAGCTGATGCAGTCATTTTCATTCACTGATGGGGAATTCATGAAGATTCTTGGACTTTGCTGGAATCCGAATATCGATACTTTTTCATTTGTTACATCTAAAATAGATTCCATTTGCACGAAACGTAGCATATTATCACAACTTGCTCGAACTTACGACCCCTTGGGCTTCTTAACTCCTTTTACTTTTTTCATGAAGCATCTCATACAGGTTCTTTGGACTCAAGGTTTACAGTGGTACCAGACCCCTACTTCTGACGTCGTAAACTGTTGGAATCAATGTAAGTTTGAACTTTCTCATCTACAAAATCTACGTATTCCTCGTTGCATTTTTCCAGAATCATATACCAGATGTGAATTACATGGATTCGGTGATAGTAGTGAAAGAGGTTATGCAGCAGTCGTCTACTTTCGTTTCTTTTATTCATCGGGACAAATTGAAACTTTTCTTATTTGTGCAAAATCCAAAGTTGCTCCCATTAAGCGCATATCTCTTCCTCGTCTGGAGTTATGTGCTGCTCTATTATTAGCGAAACTTATTTCCTTTGTAGTCTCAACCTATCCATCAGGTATATTTTCTGACCTATTCGCCTGGTCAGATTCAACCGTTGCTCTATCTTGGATAAAATCGTCCCCTCATAAGTGGAAATCTTTTGTGAGCAATCGAACCACAAAAATTCAAAATCTTGTTCCCCCTGAAAACTGGTTTCATGTTAAATCAGAGGATAACCCTGCTGACTTTGGCTCTCGCGGTTTAACTCCGCTAAAATTGATAAATTGCAGTAAGTGGTGGTCGGGACCAGCTTGGTTGAGATCGAACCAAATTCTGAGCACTTCATTTGTTGATTCGGAAGATTCTCCTCTCTGTTCGGAAGAAGAACGGAAAATTGTCCTGATAACATCAGTTCAGGCATCCTTGACTGATGACCTAATAACAAAATTCTCATCTCTCCCGAAAATTCAACGGATTTTAGCATATGTCTTAAGGTTCTGCTTCAATACTCGAAATTCTTCATCGCCTTGCCAAGGCAAGTTGACTTTTCCGGAGCTAACACAGGCCTCACTTTTTCTGGTGAAACAAGTTCAAGCAGATATATTTGCCGTGGAAATCGATCAGCTTCGAAAAGGTAAACTTTTATCTAAGCCCCTCAGAAAACTGAATCCTTTTCTTGACTCAGATGATGTTCTCAGGGTGGGCGGTAGAATTTCTCTTTCAGGGCTCTCTTTTGAGAGCAAACACCCTGCCTTACTTCCTTGCCAACATCCTCTGACGGACCTCATAATTCGTCATTTCCACCTTAAACACCTACATCCAGGTCACCAAGCATTGCAATACCTTATTTGTCAGCAATTTTGGATACTTTCATCTAGGCGAGCTATACATCGCGTGCTCTCCAAATGTAACACTTGTTTCCGTTCGAATCCTAAGCCAGTTCAGCCGTTTATGGGAAACTTGCCTTCTAGCCGTTTACACCAGGTAAAGCCATTTCAATGTGTTGGTGTTGATTTCGGTGGTCCTTTCCTCATCACTATGACAAGGTCAAGAGGTACTAAATACACAAAAGCATACGTTTGCCTTTTCATTTGTTTCGCGGTTAAGGCAATACACTTAGAGTTGGTTTCTGACCTTTCTTCAGAAGCGTTCTTAGCAGCATTACGACGCTTTATAGCACGTAGAGGTCGGTGTAATCGAATATTTAGTGACGGTGGTACCAATTTCCGTGGTGCCTACACTCTTTTACGTACTTTGTTCCGCAATGCTACCGAGGCTGAAAATATTGATTGGAGTTTCAATCCTCCATCTGCACCTCACTTCGGCGGTCTCTGAGAAGCTGGCATAAAATCAGTGAAAACACATTTAATGAGAGTGATAGGTGAGCAGAAATTGACTTATGAAGAACTGTATACGGTTCTGACACAAATTGAAGCGGTTCTAAATTCACGACCCCTCTGCCCATTGAGCAGTGATCCAAATGACCTATCCGCCTTGACACCGGGTCATTTTTTGACTCTTGCACCCTTGACTGCGCTACCAGATGATGATTTGTCCCATTTACAAATCAATAGGTTGTCTCGATGGCAATTGCTCTCGCGGCTTCATGCTGATTTTTGGAAACGTTGGCACACCGAATATCTACATACGTTACAACAACGTCAAAGGTGGGATAAACATTCAGATTCCACCCTAAAACCAGGAATGCTTGTCCTCATCAATGATGGACCTATTTCTCCTTTGCGCTGGCGATTGGCAAGAGTCGAGAAATTACATCTGGGTACAGATGGAATAGCTCGTGTAGCTACCATTCGCACAAGCCAAAGTGTGATGCAACGACCTATTGTAAAGTTGTGTCCATTGCCACAGCAATAGTCATTGCTAAATTTCATTTTCAATTTTCTTTTTTTTTTTTTTCTTTCTTTAAAATATGTATATTTTAGGTGGGCGGTTATGTTAATGCAACACTCATTGTTTATTTTGTTCTAATTTTATTCTAAATTCAGTTATATAATTATTTATTTTGTTTCGAAACAATCGTTGAATCAATACGTCGATTTCTTCAATTAATGTTCACATTTATTCCGTTCATTTATTCATTTCATTTAGTTGTAATAAAATACGTTGGGAAATCTCGGACTGCATATGGTGACATATGGGCGAGAGATCAGTTCGAATTCTCGTTCCAAAAAGTGCGCTACGCCGTGAATTGATTCAATCGAAATCACGAAATTTTTGGACATTTTCGCTATTTTCTGCAAGTTTTCTCAAGACAATAGATACTGGGAAGTACCATCTCCAACTCTGGCGTTCATTCCAACAAAGGTAGGTCGAGTGCTTCCAACGTATCTTTTGTGTATTCTTTTTCTCAAATTCTTTTTCCTTATTTTTCTAAATTTTCTGAGCTATCGTTACATATATATATATATATATATATATATATATATATATATATATATATATATGTAAAGAAAACCACATTTTATTAGGGTTTCCTTTAGTTTTCTAGTTACCTGGAATGTCAATAACTGACATTTCAGAATTGTCAAAAAGATAATCTGTTTTATTTCATAATTGTGATAGAGGCTTTAAATGTAGTTTCCCTCATTTATTGCAGGTTTGTTTTTATATTGTTGATGTAATTGTTGCTTATAAAATCCCTCATTTATTGCAGAGAAACACAATTAAGTCGATATCCAAATAAATAGGACTTATTATAAAACTACATTTTCGTCATCTACTCGTACCTATCCTACCAATCATGGAAAAACTCAGATTCGATTTCGTTGTGAAACCTACGGCAGATGGAAAGTCAAATATTTTATGTGTTACTTCAATAGCAACAGGCAACTGGGAGGTTTTTGGATTACCTGATGAATACCAACCAGTAAATTTGCATCAGCACCTTATTAATACTCCAAATTTTATGAAAGTGAAAAAATCCTTGACTAAGAGATATCAAAATAGAAGAATATGGATAAAATTAACAGAAGATTTAGCGAACACTTATTTAGATGAAGAGCAAAATTTACAATTTGATGATATTTACCTAGAAGAAATAAGGGAAGAAGCAAATACTAATAAATCTACCTCTACTAGCACTAGCTCAGAGCAAAGTTTGGAAAAACTCCTAGAAAAATTAATTGACAATAAGCCAGCACAATTAGAATCAAAAAATTTAGGACAGATTGCGAATGAATTTATGATAGGAAAATTTACTGGCAGAAATTTCAATGCAAACCAATGGATTGAAGATTTTAATAAAGAGTGTGAACGTTTTGAAATCAATGTGGATAAACAGAAAATTAAAATTTTGAAAGATTTTTTGCAATATTCCGGTGCAGAGTGGTACAGTTGCATGATGATTAAATTTTCAATAGACTCAGAATGGAATATATGGGAAAGAAATTTTTGTGATACTTTCACTAACAGAGGATGGTCACCGGCTAGATATGCTTTAGCCTTCAAATATAAAGCAGGTTCATTGCTCGAGTATGCAATAAAAAAAGAAAAATTATTGTTAGAAGTCAGGAAATCAGTTGATACAGGGACACTTATAGACCTCATAGCATTTGGTTTGCCTAATTATGTTGTTGACAAGATTGATAGGGAAACTTTACGAGGAACCGAAGATCTTCACAATGAGATTGGAAAATTAGAATATCTGGTTGCGAAAAATATTAAATATGATAACAGAAGAAATATGGATTCTGGTGAAAAACCAAAAAGAAATGATGATAGGAAACCATGCCGAATCTGTGTGAACGAAAAAAAAGGGATACGTTATCATTCCGAGAAAAACTGCTGGTACAATGGGGAAAATCATAGAGGAAATTTGAAGAATGTGAATAACACTGAATTGGAGATTGAACTAAATGGGATTAATCAAAAAAACCTAGATGTGCCACCATTGATAAAAGTAAAGTTACTATTGAATGACATTTTAGAAGTTTCTGGAATTTATGATTCAGGTTCGAATGTTTCGTTGATTAATGCGAAATTATTGAAAATACACCCGAACAAAATTGCTAGCAATAATCAAATAGTGAACTTGAAGACTATCAATGGTGATGGAAAAACAAAAGGTATAGTAACTCTTAAAATCAAAATTTATAATATAGAAAGATTTATGAACATTTTTGTAGTGGACAATGAAGATTTTAAGTATGATTTCTTAATTGGTTTAGATTGCTTCAAAAATTTCGAACTAGTTCAAAATGAAAATTTAGAAATCACACAATTTGATTTAGAACAAAATGATATGAGCTCCAATAAAGAGTTTGCCGAAAGGAATAATCTCGTGAAAAATAATTCCCTGAGTTCAATAAATTTAAAAATTCCTGATGTACTGGGTGAAAAGAACGAGGAGAATTATTTTTCTGATTCTGATGATCAAGAAATCGAAAATTTTAATAGGTTTGAGATAAATTTCAATGAACATATAAATATAGATGAATTTGAGATAGTCGTGAACCATTTAGATTCAAACAAAGAATCAGAAATAGAGAAATTGATAGAGAAATATAAATCAGTATTTGCAAAAGATAAATATGACGTTGGTACTGTAAGACATTACGAAGCTCATATTGATTTGATAGTGGATAAATACTGTTACAAACGTCCATATAGATGTACGAATGAAGATAGGAAGGAAATAGAAAATCAAGTATCAAAACTATTAGAAAAAAATTTGATCGAAGAATCTTATAGTCCCTTTGCTGCTCCAGTAACTCTGGCATATAAGAAAGAAGATGGAAAAAAAACAAGGTTATGTATAGATTTCAGAGAATTAAACAAAATTGTTGTTCCCCAATCACAACCCTTTCCATTGATCGAAGATTTAATGATCAAAACTGTAAATTGTAAATATTTTTCTACTCTCGACATTAATTCAGCATTTTGGTCAATTCCTTTGAAAATACAAGATAGATACAAAACTGCATTTGTAACACAAGAAGGCCATTTTCAATGGACATGTCTTCCATTTGGATTGAGGACATCTCCAGCCATTTTCCAGAGGATATTGAGTAACATTATTAGAAAATACAAACTATCCGATTTTGCAGTAAATTTCATAGATGACATATTGATTTTTTCGAGAAGCTTTGAAGAACATTTATCACATCTATCAATATTGTTGGAAAAAATTCAAATAGAAGGATTCAGACTAAAATTTTCAAAATGTACATTTGCGAATAGTTATGCCAAATATTTAGGTCACATTATAGAAAATAATTCAATCCGGCCACTGAAAGATAATTTAGCAGCTGTGAAAAATTTTCCAGTTCCAGTTACAAAAAAAAATATACGTCAGTTCTTAGAAAAGATAAATTTTTATAATAAATTTGTACCAAAGAGTTCCCTAATCCTAGACCCTTTACACAATTTATTACGGAAAGATGTAAAATTTATATGGTCTACAGAATGCCAGGAATCATTTGATAAAATAAAGTTATTACTGTGTTCTGAACCAATCCTAAAGATCTTCGACTCTGACCTGCCAATATACATTTACACAGATGCTAGTATCAAAGGAGTGGGGGCGGTTCTAAAACAAAAAGATGAGAACGGATGCAGCTTATTTTTCAAAAAAATTAAATGAAGCACAAAAAAAGAAGAAGGCAATATATCTCGAATGTTTGGCAATAAAAGAAGCTGTGAAATATTGGCAACATTGGCTGATGGGAAAATAATTCGTGGTCTACTCAGATCATAAACCATTAGAAAACATGAACATTAAATCTAGAACAGATGATGAACTAGGAGATTTAACATATTATTTATCCCAATATAATTTTAAAGTCAAATATAACCCAGGAAAGACGAACCAAGAAGCTGATAGTTTGAGCAGAAATCCTGTTTTGGAACCAAATGAAAATGATGATGATTTTTTGAAAGTAGTCAATTTAATAAATCTTGAAGATATAAAAAGAGACCAACATAGCAATTTGAATTTACAAAATGGAAAATTCATATTAGAAAATGGAATTTATTTCAAGCGGAATAAGAAAAGAAAAAAAATTATGCTGTCAGAAAAATTTAGTATAACTTTAATTAAAAATGTACATGATCTCTACTGTCACATTGGACGAACTCAGATGCAAAATAACATAACACCATTTTATTCAGCAAATAATATCATCAGGAACATAAAACTAATTTGTGATGAATGTGAAATCTGTATTAAAAACAAATCGAGGAGAAAACCAAAATATGGGTTAATGTCACAATTAGGTCCAGCAACTCGGCCATTTGAAATTGTGTCTATTGACACCATTGGAGGATTTGGAGGTTTGCGATCAACAAAAAAAATATTTGCATCTTTTGGTTGATCATTTCACTAGATATGCCTTCATTTTAACATCGAGAAATCAAAGCTCTGATGATTTCATTAAATTGTTAAAAAATGTGATACAAACTTACAATATTGATATGGTATTAACAGACCAATACCCTGGAATAAATTCGAAAGAATTCAAGAAATTTCTGATGAAAGAAAACATAAAATTGATATTTACTGCTGTGGATGCACCATTTTCAAATGGACTCAATGAAAGACTGAATCAAACTATAGTAAATAAAATAAGATGTAAAATTAATGAAAGTAAAAAAAAAATTGCATGGTCTACTATTGCACAAAAATGTGTAGAAAAATATAATGAAACAGAGCATACAGTCACAAAGTTTGCTCCAAAATATCTCTTGGAGGGTGAAAATGTAGATATTCTACCTAATGAATTAAAGTCGACAAGTACCAAGGAAATTCTTGAAAGAGATAGAAAAATAGCTTTTGAAAACACAAAAAAATCACATGAATATAATAAGAAAATATTCGACTCACACAGGAAGGAATATGAATTCAAAGAGGGAGACATAGTCTACGTAGAAAATGAAAATCGATTGAATAGGAAGAAATTGGACGAATTGAGAATTGGCCCATTTGAAATTCTGAAGAAGATTTCCGGTTCAATCTATGAAGTGGATACTGGACACAGAAAGGCAGAATCAAATTTTTATCATATAACGAAATTATCTCCAGTATTTGTCAGTGAATGATCTATTATGCACATTATCAATTGTAAATTTTCTCTCTTTGAGGAGGGGAGATGTAAAGAAAACCACATTTTATTAGGATTTCCTTTAGTTTTCTAGTTACCTGGAATGTCAATAACATTTCAGAATTGTCAAAAAGATAATCTGTTTTATTTCATAATTGTGATAGAGGCTTTAAATGTAGTTTCCCTCATTTATTGCAGGTTTGTTTTTATATTGTTGATGTAATTGTTGCTAATAAAATCCCTCATTTATTGCAGAGAAACACAATTAAGTCGATATCCAAATAACTAGGACTTATTATATATATATATATATATATATATATATATATATATATATATATATATATATATATATATATATATATATATATATATATATATATATATATATATATATATATATATATATATTAACACATATATATATATATATATATATATATATATATATATATATATATATATATATATATATATATATATATATATATATATATATATATATATTAACACATATATATATATATATATAGTTATAAGTTAGATAAGGGGTGTGGGAAAATTGATAAGTGTTATAATGTCACTCTTCTTTATTTCATTTAGTCGACGTTTCGATATATATATATATATAAAAGAAAAATATATATATATATATATATATATATATATATATATATATATATATATATATATATATATATATATATATATATATAAAATATATATATATATATATATATATATATATATATATATATATATATATAATATATATATATATATATATATATAATATATATATATATATATATATATATATATATATATATATATATATATTTTGATTATGTTATTTATATATATATATATATATGTTATTTATATATATATTATATATATATATATATATATATATATATATATATATATATATATATATATATATATATATATATATATATATATATATATATATATATATATATATATATATATATATATATATATATATATATATATATATATATATATATATATATATATATATATATATATATATATATATATATATCGGGTGTCCCAAGGTGAGTGGCCTATTAGATTATTATGGAAACTATTGATGGTGAAGATTTCAAATTTTGTGGATAGATATTTGGCCATGTAAGGTACATTTTTGAAATAATTTCACATTTCCAGTGTTGCCGGATGTACGACAATTCGGCAACAACTTTGTTATTTTAAATGGGACATCCGGTATTTCTATTTTTTTATGATACTCCATAAAATATTAAATCTATTCACTCTTACTTTTCCATCCCTATCTTTAACGGTTTTTGAGTTATTAATTATTTTTCGAAATTTTAGATCAAATTGGCGTATTACGAAAATGACTCTAGTTCGCTCAATATTTGAAATTTAAGTCAGAAATTTTGCAAGTCGCTAGATATTGATCTGATCTGTGTTACTGCTTTCGAATTATGGTTGTCAATAATACAGGACGGACCAAAAAAAATCATCATTTGCCAAGTTACAAAATTGTAAAAAAGTCTATTTTTTCAAATTAGACACCTAGTATATTCTTCAATTTTTGGAATCAGTAGAACACACTCTACAATTTTTCTATTCACGTCCCTATACCTATCTCAACTGGATTCCGAGTTATATGCGTTTATTAGATTTCACATTGATTCAATAAGCGTTAATTTCGTTTGTATTGTTATTTTCTCTATGTCGTTCATAGATGGATATATCAATGAATCAGTTAAATCCATAAGTGTTAAAATAAACAATTATTGACTAACAGGTGTATTGTTCCGAGGTTTTTCTATAAATAATGGCTCAAGAAAGATATACACATATAACGCATATAACTCGGACTCCAGTTGAGATAGGTATAGGGACGTGAATAGAAAAATTGTAGAGTGTGTTGTACTGATTCCGAAAATTGAAAAATATACTAGGTGTCTAATTTGAAAAAATAGACTTTTTTACAATTTTGTAACTTGGCAAATGATGATTTTTTTTGGTCCGTCCTGTATTATTGACAACCATAATTCAAAAGCAGTAACACAGATCAGATCAATATCTAGCGACTTGCAAAATTTCTGACTTAAATTTCAAATATTGAGCGAACTAGAGTCATTTTTGTAATACGCCAATTTGATCTAAAATTTCGAAAAATAATTAATAACTCAAAAACCGTTAAAGATAGGGATGAAAAAGTAAGAGTGAATAGATTTAATATTTTATGGAGTATCATAAAAAAATAGAAATACCGGATGTCCCATTTAAAATAACAAAGTTGTTGCCAAATTGTCGTACATCCGGCAGCACTGGAAATGTGAAATTATTTCAAAAATGTACCTTACATGGCCAAATATCTATCCACAAAATTTGAAATCTTCACCATCAATAGTTTCCATAATAATCTAATAGGCCACTCACCTTGGGACACCCGATATATCGGGTGTCCCAAGGTGAGTGGCCTATTAGATTATTATGGAAACTATTGATGGTAAAGATTTCAAATTTTGTGGATAGATATTTGGCCAGTTAAGGTACATTTTTAAAATAATTTCTCGTTTCCAGTGTTGCTGGATGTACGACAATTTGGCAACAACTTTGTTATTTTAAATGGGACATCCGGTATTTCTATTTTTTTTATGATACTCCATAAAATATTAAATCTATTCACTCTTACGTTTCCATCCCTATCTTCAACGGTTTTTGAGTTATTAATTATTTTTCGAAATTGTAGATCAAATTGGCGTATTACGAAAATGACTCTAGTTCGCTCAATATTTGAGATTTAAGTCAGAAATTTTGCAAGTCTTTAGATATTGATCTGATCTGTGTCACTGCTTTTGAATTATGGTTGTCAATAATACAGGACGGAACAAAAAAAATCATCATTTACCAAGTTACAAAATAGTAAAAAAGTCTGTGTAAGTGAATAGAAAAATTGTAGAATGTGTTGTACTGATTCCAAAAATTGAAAAATATACTAGGTGTCTAATTTGAAAAAATAAACTTTTTTACAATTTTGTAACTTGGCAAATGATGATTTTTTTTGGTCCGTCCTGTATTATTGACAACCATAATTCAAAAGCAGTGACACAGATCAGATCAATATCTAACGAATTGCAAAATTTCTGACTTAAATCTCAAATATTGAGCGAACTAGAGTCATTTTCGTAATACGCCAATTTGATCTAAAATTTCGAAAAATAATTAATAACTCAAAAACCGTTAAAGATAGGGATGGAAAAGTAAGAGTGAATAGAGTTAATATTTTATGGAGTATCATAAAAAAAATAGAAATACCGGATGTCCCATTCAAAATAACAAAGTTGTTGCCAAATTGTCGTACATCCGGCAACACTGGAAATGTGAAATTATTTTAAAAATGTACCTCAACTGGTCAAATATCTATTCACAAAATTTGAAATCTTTACCATCAATAGTTTCCATAATAATCTAATAGGCCACTCACCTTGGGACACCCGATATATATATATATATATATATATATATATATATATATATATATATATATATATATATATATATATATATATATATATATATATCATCAACATATTGATAGGTAATCGGCACCTGGAAGGGCAGTAGAGGAATGCAATATTTCAAAAGCACTGACATGACTATATTAGCCAAAATGGGACTGATTTTACTCCCCATTGCACAGCCAAAGATTTGTGAAATGAAGGAACCCTTGAAAACGAAATAGCTGGACTCAAACAAAAACTTTAAGATCATTATAAAAAGGGATATATCTATGGTTGTGACCTGACTTACTCTGGACCATTCCTGTTGGATAATTTGTATAACTAGCTCTAGTGAAATATTCGTGAATAAACTGACAGCATCTAAGGAAATGAGTTTATACCCTTGGGGTAATATAAAGTTATTAATTTTGGAAGCAAATTGGAAAGAGTCAGCTATGGTATAATCATGGAAATCTGAGAATGCTTCTGTGAGAATCTGTGTCATAAATTGACTGAGTTCAACTGACGCTGAGCCAATTGTGGAGACGATGGGCCTCAATGGGATGTCTGCTTTGTGTACTTTAGGAAGTCCATATATTCTTGGTGGAATCGCTTTATAGGTGGTTAATTTTCTGGCCATGGAAGCATCAATAAAACCTTTGTCTTTCAGTTGTTTGACAATTTTGTTGTTTTTACATTGAAATTCATTGGTAGGGTCTCTCCTTAATTGTTTGTAAACTGACGAGTCTTGTAGAAGCTGGTTCATTTTCTGTTCATACTGTTCTGTGGAAAGTATTACTGTGATGTTACCTTTGTCAGCAGGAGTGATAACCAAGTCATCGTGTGTCTTGACAAATCTTCTAGCATTGGTCAAAAGGTAGTGCTCAAAGTTATGTGTCATCTTTGAATTGTGCACGAAGTTGGTAATAGCATTAGTGCATTTAGCCCTCAAGATATTCTGCCTGGTGATAGGAGCCAAGTTGATTATGTTCTCTACATCTGCCACAATATTCCTGATAGGTATGTCTTTAACAGGAAGGGGAGCCACACCAAATTTAGGTCCCAGACTCAAGATAACCTTAACTTCTGTGGGAATCTGTGTAGTAGTGAGATTGCAAAGCCATTCATCTCTGATTTGGATGGACTGGATTTTTCGTTTTTTTAGTGCAAGGAACTTCTTTTCAAGAAGCTTCTTGTTGTTGGAAAATACTTTCTTGTATGATCGGTTCTGTGAAATGTAAAATCGTTCAAGGATGTTAGTTGGAACGAGTACCAACAATTCAGTTTTCAGGTATTCCAAAGTGGAAGAAAAATTATTGATTTTCTTTATGGTGAAGGAAATCTCCATGTTAAGAATTCTGGTAGATATTTTTTTGTTAAAAAGACTAACCTTTCTGTTGTTTTCGGCATCATCTGATAAGAGGTTGGTCAAACATTTGATGTTCTGGACGATATGTCTGGGTAAAATACCGGTCGTTCTGCAATGGAGCAAGAAGTTTCTTCTACAAGCCAACTTCGCCAATTTGGTGTTCAAGGCTATGGGCTCACTTGAACACCAAAATACCGGTCGTTCTGCAATGGAGCAAGAAGTTTCTTCTACAAGCCAACTTCGCCAATTTGGTGTTCAAGTGAGCCCATAGCCTTGAACACCAAATTGGCGAAGTTGGCTTGTAGAAGAAACTTCTTGCTCCATTGCAGAACGACCGGTATTTTACCCAGACATATCGTCCAGAACATCAAATGTTTGACCAACCTCTTATCAGATGATGCCGAAAACAACAGAAAGGTTAGTCTTTTTAACAAAAAAATATCTACCAGAATTCTTAACATGGAGATTTCCTTCACCATAAAGAAAATCAATAATTTTTCTTCCACTTTGGAATACCTGAAAACTGAATTGTTGGTACTCGTTCCAACTAACATCCTTGAACGATTTTACATTTCACAGAACCGATCATACAAGAAAGTATTTTCCAACAACAAGAAGCTTCTTGAAAAGAAGTTCCTTGCACTAAAAAAACGAAAAATCCAGTCCATCCAAATCAGAGATGAATGGCTTTGCAATCTCACTACTACACAGATTCCCACAGAAGTTAAGGTTATCTTGAGTCTGGGACCTAAATTTGGTGTGGCTCCCCTTCCTGTTAAAGACATACCTATCAGGAATATTGTGGCAGATGTAGAGAACATAATCAACTTGGCTCCTATCACCAGGCAGAATATCTTGAGGGCTAAATGCACTAATGCTATTACCAACTTCGTGCACAATTCAAAGATGACACATAACTTTGAGCACTACCTTTTGACCAATGCTAGAAGATTTGTCAAGACACACGATGACTTGGTTATCACTCCTGCTGACAAAGGTAACATCACAGTAATACTTTCCACAGAACAGTATGAACAGAAAATGAACCCGCTTCTACAAGACTCGTCAGTTTACAAACAATTAAGGAGAGACCCTACCAATGAATTTCAATGTAAAAACAACAAAATTGTCAAACAACTGAAAGACAAAGGTTTTATTGATGCTTCCATGGCCAGAAAATTAACCACCTATAAAGCGATTCCACCAAGAATATATGGACTTCCTAAAGTACACAAAGCAGACATCCCATTGAGGCCCATCGTCTCCACAATTGGCTCAGCGTCAGTTGAACTCAGTCAATTTATGACACAGATTCTCACAGAAGCATTCTCAGATTTCCATGATTATACCATAGCTGACTCTTTCCAATTTGCTTCCAAAATTAATAACTTTATATTACCCCAAGGGTATAAACTCATTTCCTTAGATGCTGTCAGTTTATTCACGAATATTTCACTAGAGCTAGTTATACAAATTATCCAACAGGAATGGTCCAGAGTAAGTCAGGTCACAACCATAGATATATCCCTTTTTATAATGATCTTAAAGTTTTTGTTTGAGTCCAGCTATTTCGTTTTCAAGGGTTCCTTCATTTCACAAATCTTTGGCTGTGCAATGGGGAGTAAAATCAGTCCCATTTTGGCTAATATAGTCATGTCAGTGCTTTTGAAATATTGCATTCCTCTACTGCCCTTCCAGGTGCCGATTACCTATCAATATGTTGATGACCTTCTCCTTGCTATTCCCGAAGACAGGACTGCTACGACTTTGGCAGTTTTCAATAACTACGACCCACACATTAAGTTTACTGCAGAAGAAGAAACTGAAAATGGTGTCCCATTCCTTGACACCATAGCTATCAGGTGTGCAGGTAACATTGTAAAATTGGATTGGTACCAAAAACCGACCTCTTCAGGTCGCTATATACATTATAGTTCCAACCATTCTTGGGCTATGAAAACTAACTTAATTAAAGGTATGTTTCGTAGAATTAAGAAAATCTGCCATCCAGACTTTCTTCATAACAGTGAAGAAAAGTTGCTTAAGATCTTTGAGAACAATGGTTACCCTAGGATGTTTTTGAACAGATGTCGGCATTCTCTAACTTCTGACCAAGTCGACGAGGTCCCACAAATAAGAACATCGACATTAGTCGAACCTGCCACACATGACAAATATGTAAGCCTGCCCCTCATTCCACCATTAACAGGTAAATTGACCAAAATTCTAAAAGAAATTGAGAACATAAAAATTGCGAAGTACAATCCTTTAGTAGTAGGCGTTCTTTTCAGCCAAACTAAAGATAGGATCCACACCATGTCTAGATCTGACGTGGTTTATCGCATTCCATGTGAGAACTGTGAGTCTGTGTATGTTGGACAGACATCACAATGTTTGAAAAGACGTATCTCAATACATAAGAGTGACGCCAGATTACGACCTGATAGATGTGCATTGGCTAGCCATTCGTCCTCTCTAGACCACCATTTTAAGTTTGATGAAGTTGAAATATTATGTACCAATTCTAACTATAATAAAAGAAGTTTCCTTGAAATGTGTTTTATGAATGAAAATGAAAATAATATAAATAAGAAGACTGACTTGAAGAATTTAAGTGTTGTATATAGTTATTTGTTATCCTTAGATCGTAGGCCATCTAGACAAACATGACTTTATGTCACTTTGTGAATTGTTGTTTTCTCTGTGTTCCCCTGTTCTGTGAGTTTTAACCTTTAAAATTGACATATGCATTACGGCAACGTTTCTGATATTTCTACGATTATTGTATTTTTATTGAATTTTATGAGTAGAAGACCAATTATAGCTGCACTTATCATCTTAAATAACACTGTCCAGTCAGATGTAAGCATAGATTGCTGTTTTTACAACTTTGTAATTTGTGTAATTTTTTTAGCATCCTGAAGAAGAAACGCATATTGTTTTGAAATATAGATGAATAGACTATAGACTGTTGATCTTTTCTAAATTGCCTAGATACCCAACCACACCTCCTTATATATATATATATATATATATATATATATATATATATATATATATATATATAATGTTAACAGAGGCATGCGGGTGGTGGATTCCATGCCTGGTTAGGAGGGCTCGTGCTTTTCGATCTAGATCTTGTAGATCTGAAGTGGACCATTTGATCACTCCGAATGAGTACTCTATGCAAGGTATGGCCCAGATGTTGATTGCATTAAACATTGCCTTGGAGTTCAACTTGCTTTGAAGCACTTTTCTGAGTCTGGTCAGAAACTTCTCTCTGAACACACCCTTCATCTCAGTGGTCTTTATGTCCAGGGCTTGTTGCACTCCAAGGTATTTATAGGACTCTTGAGGACCCAGCCCTGGTATGGTTATATCGTCCATCACATGCAGACCAGCACCGTCATATATATATATATATATATATATATATTTTTTTTTTTTTTTTTTTTTTTTTTTTTTTTTTTCTTACCACCTTTATAGGGTATGGCTTGAGGAGCGAGAATGCCGGGCCGAGTTGGCCAAGGCATTGTTACTCACTGGTCAAAAATCCGCGTACAATTCTTGTCGTCCACAAGATCACCTCTCTTTGTGCATCCGATATGAGTCTCTCTTCCAATCCAAGATGGTGAGTATTTTCAACTAAATGTTCCTCAACCAGTCCATTCGTGCTGATGATAAGGGGAAGTATCGTAGTGCTGGTGAGTTTGTAGATTTCTTTTAATTCGAATGACTATATATATATATATATATATATATATATATATATATATATATATATATATATATATATATATATATATATATATATTGCGATCAATAATTTTCTTATATATATATATATATATATATATATATATATTGTCTCCAGATAACAGTCGTACTATAAATATCGTGAATCTATTAAGGGAATTCGACTGATAAGAAGGATTTCGGTTTTACTCTTTATTCATACCAAGCTTTCGGAACTGATTGGTTCCTTCCTCAGGGTTACTACAATTTCAACAATTAAAATTAAAATTACATATACAAAAAAAACTATCACAAATCTTTAAAAACAGTCACTTACAGAATTTGAGGTTATCTCCTTAATAAGTTAAAATTCATCAATTAACGCAAATTTTCAAGTAAATTAGTCTCAAATACTCTATCAGTTGGATTAATCTTTCTTTGTCAATTGGATGTGAAGTATAAAAAGTGTGTCTAACCTAACTTGATTATTTTCTTTGGTACATATCACAGAATCGCGTCGCGTCAACTTTGGTTCACTTTTTCTTCTTATTTTTATTCGTCTAGTGGTCCATCATAGAATCGTTCCCGGTTTGGATATGTTAACAGGAAGGTGTAAACATTGCTTAATCTTTGTACGTCGGTTTTTTTATTTATTGGATTTTCTTGATTTCTTATGTTGATCATTTCTTGTATCAGTCTTTTATTATATTTACCTTCCGTACATAATACTTCTGTATTTTCAAAATCAATTTTGTGATCCTTTTTCATTGAGTGTACAGCTAAAGCACATCGTGGGTTCATTGTCCGGATATCACTCTTATGTAACGTTAATCGACTCTTTAACCATTGAGATGTCTGTCCCACATAGGTGCCATCACATTCGAAACATTTAATTTTATATACTACATTAGATTTCAGTGGGTTTGGTGTTTTATCTTTCAATTTACTGTATAACATCTTGATAGTTTTCGTGTTGTATGTACTTATTTTTACTTTTTCATCTTTAAAACAATTCTTAATTTTGCTGGTTAGATTTCCTATGTTGGGAAGGCTGCCATATTTTATTACAGGATCATCTTGAACTATATTTTCAATTTGTTCAGGTTTTCGTCGAGGTTCTGTTATGGAGACTCTGTCAGTTTCATACATTAGTTTGTCGAGCATTTGTTTTGGATAGGAATTTTGCCGAAAGATCTCATGTAATTTCTTTATGTTCGCATCCACCATATCTGGATCGCAGATTCTTTGTATCCTGTTTTTCATTTCTTTGATACAATTTATTTTCATGTTTATCGGATGTTCTGATTTGAAATGTATGAATTTGTTTGAATTTGTTTCTTTTTGATACCAGTCCAGTTTAATTATGTTATTTATTCTGCAAACCTTTGTATCCAGGAATGGAACAGAATTATTTTCATCTTCTCTTTCACTTGTAAATTGGATGTTCAAGTCAAAACTGTTAAATACCTGAATTATCTCCTCCAAGCCTGTTTTCGGTATTGCAAGTATCAGTTCCGAAAGCTTGGTATGAATAAAGAGTAAAACCGAAATCCTTCTTATCAGTCGAATTCCCTTAATAGATTCACGATATATATATATATATATATATATATATATATATATATATATATATATATATATATATATTTATCCAACGGACGTATTCAGTCCCGTTAAACTTGGCAGGCTACCTCAGACCCATGTGATCCGAGTGGTTTCTTGGAGTGTATATATGAAAAATCAGCTGTTTGAAAATATAACTCCTTAGGCATCCAAAGAGGGGAAAACTTTTTTTTCATTCAAGAAAGTTATATATTTAGTTCTCTTTTTGAGACCCGTCACGTTCCGCCGACTTTTCATTCCCACATATACTCGACTGACATGTACGGCCGCCCTTGTCGATCCCAGCGGTGTTGTCAGATCGCAGGGTCTTATCGCGTCTATTCGATATACGATATTGTTATAATTGTATAAGTGGCGTTGAGAATTGAATAAGTGAAGATAATATTGCATTTTTCGCATGGTTCAGCTATTTCATGAAATATGTTTATCGAATCTCAACTGGTACTTTGAATGAATGAAAATTTGCTAGAAGGTCCGTAATTTTCTAATATCAAGAAATGATCTCAAACGATTGTAATTGAATCCTTTATGAAAAATCTGAGGTAAAACCGATTCTGTTTTTACATGCGATAACTTGTGAAAAGAACAAGCTACAGTCTCATAACTTCTTGAGTAGCTTGATAATACGAAATCTTTGCGCGATTTCGAAGATAAAGCCGTCTGAAATTTTATTTCCTCAGTGTTAGAATGCTACCAATTCAATGAATTGAAATTTGGAAATCACTTGAACTACAATGGATCAATTGAATGGGCAGAATGAGTATGAATCAATCCGCTAGTGATTCAAGAATAAATATCGGATAAAATTTGAAATATCAGAAAATGCCTGTCAGATGTCGATGGAATTTTAGGTTTTATGTGTAAGGGTGATAAGTCAGATGACTTGTCTCAAATTTCAGTTTTGTAATCATTATGCATCAAATCTAATCGATTGAACTCCGAATAAAACATAAATTGTTTTCTGTGAATAATAATAAATTCAGAAAATATTGATATCGTACAATATATCCGCCACATCACGATTATATTATGTTTGTATCTGGAGTTAATTGATGAAATATGTTATCTCAAATTTCGGTTATGTAGGTTTTTCACGTGAATCAATGAGTTCTTGTGTTTGAAGAGACCACAGCGAAACTTTCGTGAGATGTTGTATTTGATCGACCAGTTTTTGACTAAGTACATAAAAAGCAGGACGAACAATCAAATGATGTGGAATTTATAGCGAGAAAACAACGAGAAAAAATAAATGGCAAAAGAGATATTATGATTTTGTCAATTTCTTAATACGTTTAATAGTAATAATTCTTAGTTACAACTAAATTGAATGAGATAAACATTCTTAGAATTTGTCTCAGAAACTGAAATCATCTGAAAAAATTAGAATGTGTGAAGGAAATAGATATTGTGAGCGGGTATATGAATGAAAAACTCATTGAAAAAATAATAATAATAAAAACTCAAAATATCACATGACTGCAAGTCTGCAAAAAAGGTTTGAAAATAACAAAACAAAAATAAAATGAATACTTTTCAGTCTCAATGAAATATTTTCGATAACAATCTATTTTTGCTGGAATTCTATATATAACAGGATTTTAATTCTAACTCAGTCATAATTCTGGAAACTTGGTGAATGCATTGAAATGAATTCCATACATTCACCTATTCTGGGAGGCTTCTTGTTCCTTACATGATTACATGAAGTGTTTGAAGTTTTAAATTATTCTCCTCTTCTGACCATATGTGGCGTTCCTGTTTTATTTCTTTAAGTGCCACGTCAGTTGAAGAAGTATCAAATATTAGATTTTTCTTGAAAATTTCTGGGCTTTTCACTGCCATTATATTAAACAGAACCTATATAAAACATTTAATATTCCTGCCTGATTTAGAAGGTGTACAGGGTGGGCAAATTTCGATGTTTTTGCACTACAACTTTTAATGAGCACAGAAAAATTGAGCTTTCTATTACAAGAGCAGTGTCCTTCCGTTAATCTGATTATCACTATGCTTTTCACTTATTTCTACCAAATTCAAATCTAGATATGTTTTGTAAATTGTTCATCTAAAAATTGATTTGGAAATAACGAAAAGATCCATATGATCGAATTCTTCAATCGAAGGTCTTGTAATGAGATGGATGTATCAGAATAGTAATTTACGTAACAAGTCCGGAAAATAGGGTTTTTTTGGACGAATAGACAAAATTCCAGGACTCGCTTACGCTCGTCCTGGAAGTCTGTGAGTCCAAAAAAACCATTTTCGGGCGTGTTGCGTACAATATTTTTTCGGCAACCATGTAAAATAACACTATCGCTGCTGCTTTCCTAATTTTATTGCGATTGCGATAAAAAAACATGCAAATTTTTGACAACTGATTTCATATGAACTGTCAGCCCTCATCTCGGATTCTATGGATTCTATGCTTCTTTTCCGGCCTAGTCCGGGAAGTACGTACTTTCCGGACTAGGCCGGGAAATGCTACTTTCTCAGAGAAAAAGCGTCCGGGAAGTGAGCACTTCCCGGACGGTTGCCGAAAATATTATTTTCATAGGTCTCCAGAATGAATAAGCACCATTTTAAATAGAATATGAAACATCGCATATAGGATTGAACTCAACAATATAATTACGAAGGGAACAAAATAATATTTAACCTAATAACGACAATAATGCACAGTCGACATATCTTCTCGATATGTCGCACCGAATTCAATAGATGAATATTTGAAACTGTGTTCAAGCAACCTAGGAAATTTTCTCCGAGTTCATTTATATTTTCGAAACTCTTTTTATGAAATATATCTAGATTCGAATTTTGTATAAATGAGTAAGAAGCATAGAAATAATCAGATTGCCGGAAGGACACTGCTCTTGTTATAGAAAGCTCAATTTTTATGAGCTCATCAACATTTGAAACCATAGAAATATTGAGACTCTTAGGTAAAAAAAGGTTTTTGACCATTTTCTGTTGTTTATTTTAATACAAATCATTCAATGTTATATATTTTTGAAATCAGGAAAAATTAAGCTTTCAAAACATGGCATAGAAATTTAATGTTCCCTTTGAAAAAAAACATAACTTTGGGTCATAGCTTCGTAATTAAAAACCTTTTCGAAAACACGAGCACGCCACTGGATTCTACGTAAAAAAGTGTCTGTATAATGTTTAAATTTCGGAGCTCTAGCATCAGTATTAGCGGAGATGTAAAAGTTTTTCGATATCGCCATTTTTCCAATTTTCGCTTTTATAACTCGAAAACAAAAGGTGGCCAAAAATGAATTCTACCCTTGTTAGTTTCTCAGAACAAGAGACCGAGAACATGGGGTATCAGATTTTGTCTATCACCTCAGGTTTAGAAGTTGTAGTGCAAAAACATCGAAATTTGCCCACTCTGTGAGGAGAAAATCAAATTTTGTCCCAGATATACAACATAAATTAACTATTGAACTGCTCAAAATAGTCATCATTCATTTTTCATTGCAATTAAGTTTTGAAATCATTATACAAACGTGTTTTTTCAGATGTAAATCAGAAATATTTCTATGCAAAATAACAATTTTCTTCCTTCTGGAACATATAAAAAACTAAATATTAATTATTCATCAAACTTCAAAAATCATCGAAAGTTTTACTTTCACATGACACTTCAGACAATGTTAATTATCGTTGGGCATCCAAATTTATGAATTTAACTTCGTTAGATTTGTCCCATTGATCACATTTGAAGAGCACCATTTATCAGATGAAAAATTCTGAAAAGAAAATACTCGGCAATGTTTAATTCAGAAAACTGTGTGGCCACCAAATTTAAGTATATGACGTTCTCAGATTATAATGGAAAGGCTTTAGGATGATTTGCTTTGTGGAACTGAATTTTTTGACTATTTATATAGTTTGATGAGCAATTTATATATCATGTTAACATTATGAAAGGGAAATGAAAGCAATTTCATTTCTCATATAAATTTATATGATACACATTTAAAAATCACAAGATTGTATCATAACTATAATAACTAATTGCAATACAAAATGATTACACCAATAGATACTAATGAAAAAAGCGCCTGTAGAATGTTTTTGTTTCATATCTATAGCACTAATGATAAAAATGTTATGGGAAATATTCTTTATACCCCATTTTCAAATTCTTGTTGCTTTAACACAGATATACAGAAAGGCAGACCAAGAAACATTTGAATGGACGGACATACAGAAGTACGAAAAAACAATCAGACATACGGATGAAATGACATACACACAAACAGGCATACTGACGGAAGGACAAACAAAAAATTTGACATACGATTTTTCATCAGGGAGTCGAACTCTATCGTTCGAGATAATTTTCGGCTTACTATGCGAAAACGAAATAGTTATTTATTATATAAGGGAAAAAAGTATCATTATCGTTTTTCCTGTCACAGAAAAAAATAGTGTATTATACACGGGAAAAAAGTATTAGATTTTAGCTCTCGGTTTTTTGTCTCCCTCCGCTTCGCGTCGGGAGACAACATAACCTCGAGCTAAAATCTAATATTTTTCCCGTGTATAATACACTATTTTTTTCTGTGACAGGAAAAACGATAATTCAATAGTGAAAGACCATATTATTACAATATATTAAAGTCAGAATGTTATCGATATGAAATTTTAATTTTTAAACTAGTAAGCTGCAATTAGACCTGCGTTGCTAAGGGAAACTTCAAAGTAATCAAATATCTGTCAATTTAATTTTGTGGTTTGTTTCAAAAATTGCGAACTCAGTAATAATTGTTTAGTAGTTATTTTGTTGAATAATATAAATTTAAAAAATGTCTGATTCCGTGTTTTCTCTGACTCCACTGGAGTTGATAGAAGCAGCGAAAGTAGCGTCACGAAAATTATTGACAGCTAAATCGCGGAAAATATACGAAACCGCGTATTCAAGATTTATGGAATGAAAAATGAAAAAGACATGCAGTTCTTTCTCGGAGACAGTGTTATTGGCTTATTTTTCTGGCACAGCAACAAAAGACATCAACAGTGTGGTCGAATTATTATTATTACTTTATCTATATGTAGATAAATATATATCCGGGAAAAAAGTACTCACTTTTTTCCCGGGGAAAAAAGTAATTTCGTGAAAAGTCATATTTTGTTACCTGTCAACAGAGATAAAATGTCAAATTTTTTCCCGTCACAGAAAAAACTATTTTTCTCATCTTTAACATTCTGTGTTATTCGAATCAGAAATGCATGTATGGGGTCCTAGGGAAAAAATAAAATAATCTTGGCTAGGAATAACTTCTAATATATTTACACTATCTTCCGATCTGTAATGATGCCTCTTCGGTGCACATTGCTTAATATAAAGAACCTCTCTTTCAATGTCGATACCTACAATACAGATTTCAGTTGAGTAATAATTTGTATTAGGAGGATTGCTGGTAAGAGGTGAATAAACGTAGCACAGGATAGGGAGACATGGAAGCGGTTGAAAGAGACCTATGTCCAGGAGTGGACGAATACAGGTTGAAGAAGAAGAAGAATAATTTGTATCACTAAAATTAGTGAGGCTTTAATAAAATATTGCTTCAAACAATATCATGAACTAATGAAATTGTCTAATGGAGTAATCAGAATCTATTCTATAAAAAATTGTAATAATAATAATACTCATCACTGTCGCAATTTTTACTATTCATTTTACTCCGCGTGGACATAGTTCCTTCAGTTCTCAACACAACTTATGCCAGTTAAACGATGCTACAATAACCCGAAAATTTCACGCTCTTTTGAATGTCGAATAAACAAGATCGAATTCGACATGCGAGAACGCCCCACTCTGTATATAATTGTTATGGTCCAATCAACGTCTCCAGTCCCTCAATGTAGTAGGCTGAAAATGAAAGGCAACTATTTCTATATTAGATATTTCATCCTTTCTGCATATGAACCTGAAACTAACACTTGGCAACTTATACAAGCCCAGTAAATACGGCCGTCGTCATGAGAAATACTCATTTGGAATTTTCTGTACGCAGCTCGAAAATCATATATTTCAGCTATTTACATTCTATGCAGGTGATGTATGTAAGGAAGGAAAACGTTTTCATGATTTGATTCTTGTATGAAAATTAGAAGGATTATCTACTGTATATGGAAATAAAGTGATTAAAATATCTATTTCACAACAACGAACAATATCTACGCTTTGTTCCATCAAAATCGTAAGAGAATGAAAAATTGTATCGTCATCCGAAAAAATTCTTTCACGCAGACGGCATCGGAGGTTAGGTTACCTAACCTAACCTCCGTTGCCGCCTGCGTGAAAGCCTTCTTTCGAATGACGAAACAATTTTTCATTCTCTTACGATTTTGTTCGAACAAAGCGTAGATGTTTTTCGTTGTTGTGAAATAGAAAGACGATCACTTTATTTCCAAATTTAGTATATACAGAATGGAAATGCTGTCCTAACCTCTTTCTTCAATAATTGGTTTCCTGAACAATATAATTGAACAATTCAATTTGTTATGGTTTTTTGATGGCAAAATATTTCTTGCAGAATTTTTATATTGTGAATACTTTTCTATTGTCACTAGATCTCTTCAGTTCTCATTTCATATCAATGAGTTAGTGCACCAAAGAATGAAATATTCTAAGATTTTGTGTGTCTGTATTGAAAGTGGTCAGATACACTTGTAAGCTTCGATTTATTTCAAAAAAAGTTTGTACTCTGCTCTTTCGATATTCTTTTCCAAAGTCTATTTATATATCTAAAATATCATTCTCACAAAAATAATTCCGAACATGATGCAGAGTAATATTATTCGATGTTTATTCAGAGCAGTTATAAATATCAAAAACCCTAAACTCGCCAACACACTATTTGGGCTGTCTGGAATGTATCTGGAAATGAGGCTGATTTCGAAAAAAAAATTGAAATACTCCTTCTAATTTTCATACAAGAATCAAATCATGAAGTTGCTTTCCTTCCTTACTTATATCACCTGCATATAAAGTAAATAGCTGAAATATATGATTTACGAGTTAACTTAAGTTATTGCGTAGACAATAACTCAAGTTCTATACAGGGTGATTCCAAATTAGACTTGAATCTTGGAGAATAAGTTGGTATGACTCATTTGCGGTCGTTTGAGTCATATTTATTGATAACCCTAAATCCATAGTTTCCGTGTAATTTGAGTTCTTTTGATTCTTAAAAGATTTTCTACCTTAGTTCATTTTTCGTCTTCATTTTCCACGTTGATCCCAATTCGATAATTATTTCGCTTTGAAGTTATCTGAACAGTATATGTTTGGCATGCAACTTTTGATTTGCGAGAAATATTTTCGAATCTGGCCAATTTACTTCTTTTTTTCTCAAGAGAAGTTTCCGCATTCACTTGTTTCGTGCAATCATAGGCAGAAAAATTATGAAGAATTTTTGGAAACAGATATGAAACCTCTTTTCTCGAAGTTTCGTTGATTGATAGGCGTGAAATAATTTTTCAATAGAATGAGTGTTTCGCAAACTAGGCTCAACGTTCGTATATTTTTGAACGAATTGCTTCCTTATCGAAGGATACATATGACGGAACCTGTTTCGTGCCCAGTGAGATGTACAGCTCCAACAACTTCGGATTTTTAAGTTTGGGACAGATTCAAATGAATGGTATATGAAAAATCCTCTTACGTTCACGTATAATTTGGAATCATAGTTTATACGTTTCATTTAAGTTATTAAGAAAATTTGTACCACTTATGAAAATTTTCATGTATCTCTGTTCCATTAAGCAGAATTCCACGTTCTCTAAAGGAAAGCATTTATTACAACGACTCCCATGGAAGAATACTATTAGTTTCAATAAGTTCTTCAAATATGGGTGCTAGGTTCATAATTGAAAGGATCACTATTCAATTCTCATGACGTCTATTCAATGTACCGGGTTTGTATAACCTTCAAATCGTATGGTTTTTAGATGTTTATATCAGAAAAATGGAATATCCGATTTACAAGCTCTATAAGAACAAATAAAAAATGATTTCTATCGACGTCGGTCCTATATACCGGGTTTGTATAAGCAGTGCGGAGTGTGAGGTTTAAGTTTATATACAATCTACAGCGTTGTCATATTTAGGGTCTGGAGAAGTAGATCGAATATATCAATTATATACAGCGTGCTGGCCTCGATACAAGCGCCCTCGCACTGGCCGAACCCTGAAGTTTTCTGTATATATTATGATGTTTCACCAATTTTTCACACCCGGCTGAAAATTTACCCCTGGCATCCCCGAACGTCCCTGATCAAGAATATATGGTTAAACGTTACCAGACCCGGAGCCGGGTCTGACAACGTCAGTTTTGGACTGAAAAGTCGGTAGAGTATATCGATTCGGGTCTGTATAAGCGGTCAAACAAATCTATATATATATATATATATATATATATATATATATATATATATATATATATATGATTTTTAGTAGTAGTAAGTATATATATATATATATATATATATATTTTGTTTTTTTTTTATATATATATATATATAAAAAAAAATATATATATACAGGGTGGCCACTTTTTCAATGGGATTGTATTGGTAACTTTTAAACCATAAGAGTTAGAAGGTCGGTCAAATAGAGAAAAAGTTGCATGCATAGTAGCATTATCAACCAGTTCAAACAAATCGAGATTATCAGGGCCGGTTTTCGAGATATCATAAGAAAATTAAATTATGTCATTTTGATTTTTCTTTTTTTCCCACTTTATTTTAAATATTATCAAAAAATGTTACAGGAATTTTTTATTCGACAGTAAATTATCCTCAATTTGACTTAATCAGATTTCGTATCCAACGTTTCGTACTCTCTGGGCCACCCTCAACCTCATTTTTTTCAATACGGACCTGCATATTTTATGACATTTTTCGGAAT
This sequence comes from Harmonia axyridis, assembly GCF_914767665.1. Taxonomy (NCBI): domain Eukaryota; kingdom Metazoa; phylum Arthropoda; class Insecta; order Coleoptera; family Coccinellidae; genus Harmonia; species Harmonia axyridis. Next base: position 39,850,916 of record NC_059502.1, on the reverse strand, counting down.
AACTTTTAACGCTGAATTCAACGATATATCATACAATGTAATTCAAAGTTGATTTTCAGGTGATTTAGACCCTCATCCAAATTTAATGGTGTGTATGTAAAAAAAAGAAGTCTATTAACGATATCAATGTTCTGACCCAAATTCAATCGAACCCAGAAAAAAATCGAGAACTGGGGCCAGTGAATGGAATTTTTCAAAAACTGCTGTTAATAAAATAGTCAAGAGACGCCTATACAATAATTTTAAATTTGAATACCAAGCCTTGCAAAAATTATATCGTAATTATCTCAAAATAAAGTTCGATTCTGTAATTTGTTTCAACGGAACAAATGACAAATACAACAATAGTGATCCTCGCGAGAAAATTGAGAATGTTTCGGAAGGTATTCAAGGAGACCAAACAAGCAAATGTATAAGAAGTATGGGTTCCAGAACCGTAAAGTGCATTTTACAAAATGGTGGACATTTCGAACATTTACTTCATTAATTTTCATTTACTTTCGAATAATCATTTGATTTTTCTGTCACTAAATGATACTTTCGTTTAATTATTATGAATTGAAATATTAAAATGATTATTATGAAAGAAGAACCAAGAAACCAGTATACTGGTTTCTTGTTCTGATTCTAATATATTCCATTTAGTTCAAGATGGGTAAGTTGATTTTCTTATCGAAATTTATTGCATATTGCATGTTGTTAATTAAACTAAATGAAGGTAATACAGATCCGACCCAAAGAAAATTGGATAAGGGTCAAAATCACCTGGAAATCTACTTTGAATGCCATTGTATGATATATCGTTGAATTCAGCGTTAAAAGTTATTTCGAAAAGTGTCTTAAAATATACAGGTCCGTATTGAAAAAAATGAGGTTGAGGGTCGCCCAGAGAGTACGAAACGTTGGATACGAAATCTGATTACGTCAAATTGAGGATAATTTACTGTCAAATAAAAAATTCCTGTAACATTTTTGATGATATTTGAAATGAAGTAGGAAAAAAAGAAAAATCAAAATGACATAATTTAATTTTCTTATGATATCTCGAAAACCGTCCCTGATAATCTCGATTTGTTTGAACTGCTTGATAATGCTTCTATGCATGCAACTTTTTCTCCATTTGACCAACCTTCTAACTCTTATGGTTTAAAAGTTACCAATACAATCCCATTGAAAAAGTGGCCACCCTGTATATACTTACTACTACTAAAAATCATATATATATATATATATATATATATATATATATATATATATATATATATATATATATATATATATATATATATATATATATATATATATATATATATATATATATATATATATATATATGACGGTGCTGGTCTGCATGTGATGGACGATATAACCATACCAGGGCTGGGTCCTCAAGAGTCCTATAAATACCTTGGTCACGTGTTTCGGGCTTTCGGCCCTCATCAGTACGGTGAACAAGTGTTAGGATGTGCAACACTTGAAAGAAACAACAAACAAACAGAGTCAACAACAGAAGCCAGCAATCCATTTGTGGTTTCAGCAGGAAGACCCAATGTGTTTTCGGGCAACAACCGACATCACCACGCGGAAAGCTATAGCTAACTGCGTGACATCCGAATCCAGGAATAATAACATGTCGGAAGGATAACGAGGGCAATTGTTCATAAAACAAATCATAAGGATAAGGACAGTCCCTCTCAGAGAAATACCAACCGTAGACACGTGTTTCGGGCTTTCGGCCCTCATCAGTACGGTGAACAAGTGTAAGGATGTGCAACACTTGAAAGAAACAACAAACAAACAGAGTCAACAACAGAAGCCAGCAATCCATTTGTGGTTTCAGCAGGAAGACCCAATGTATTTTCGGGCAACAACCGACATCACCACGCGGAAAGCTATAGCTAACTGCGTGACATCCGAATCCAGGAATAATAACATGTCGGAAGGATAACGAGGGCAATTGTTCATAAAACAAATCATAAGGATAAGGACAGTCCCTCTCAGAGAAATACCAACCGTAGACACGTGTTTCGGGCTTTCGGCCCTCATCAGTACGGTGAACAAGTGTTAGGATGTGCAACACTTGAAAGAAACAACAAACAAACAGAGTCAACAACAGAAGCCAGCAATCCATTTGTGGTTTCAGCAGGAAGACCCAATGTGTTTTCGGGCAACAACCGACATCACCACGCGGAAAGCTATAGCTAACTGCGTGACATCCGAATCCAGGAATAATAACATGTCGGAAGGTTAACGAGGGCAATTGTTCATAAAACAAATCATAAGGATAAGGACAGTCCCTCTCAGAGAAATACCAACCGTAGACACGTGTTTCGGGCTTTCGGCCCTCATCAGTACGGTGAACAAGTGTTAGGATGTGCAACACTTGAAAGAAACAATTCGGATGTCACGCAGTTAGCTATAGCTTTCCGCGTGGTGATGTCGGTTGTTGCCCGAAAACACATTGGGTCTTCCTGCTGAAACCACAAATGGATTGCTGGCTTCTGTTGTTGACTCTGTTTGTTTGTTGTTTCTTTCAAGTGTTGCACATCCTAACACTTGTTCACCGTACTGATGAGGGCCGAAAGCCCGAAACACGTGTCTACGGTTGGTATTTCTCTGAGAGGGACTGTCCTTATCCTTATGATTTGTTTTATGAACAATTGCCCTCGTTATCCTTCCGACATGTTATTATTCCTGGATTCGGATGTCACGCAGTTAGCTATAGCTTTCCGCGTGGTGATGTCGGTTGTTGCCCGAAAACACATTGGGTCTTCCTGCTGAAACCACAAATGGATTGCTGGCTTCTGTTGTTGACTCTGTTTGTTTGTTGTTTCTTTCAAGTGTTGCACATCCTAACACTTGTTCACCGTACTGATGAGGGCCGAAAGCCCGAAACACGTGTCTACGGTTAGTATTTCTCTGAGAGGGACTGTCCTTATCCTTATGATTTGTTTTATGAACAATTGCCCTCGTTATCCTTCCGACATGTTATTATTCCTGGATTCGGATGTCACGCAGTTAGCTATAGCTTTCCGCGTGGTGATGTCGGTTGTTGCCCGAAAACACATTGGGTCTTCCTGCTGAAACCACAAATGGATTGCTGGCTTCTGTTGTTGACTCTGTTTGTTTGTTGTTTCTTTCAAGTGTTGCACATCCTAACACTTGTTCACCGTACTGATGAGGGCCGAAAGCCCGAAACACGTGTCTACGGTTGGTATTCCTCTGAGAGGGACTGTCCTTATCCTTATGAGTTGTTTTATGAACAATTGCCCTCGTTATCCTTCCGACATATATATATATATATATATATATATATATATATATATATATATATATATATATATATAATGATTTCTAAGGGAATCGACCAAGGTTTACATCAAAAAAATACTCTGTTTTCTTTGCCGAGCTTTCGGATTTTATTCAATCCATCCTCAGGGCTTCTACAAGATATCAACAAAAATTATCAGTTACAATAAAAAGAAAAAATAAACATAAAACTGTCACAATGGTACATACAGTCATCGATAAAACTTGATTAAAATGAAAAACAAAAACAATTGAAAACATACTCACTGAAATCGAGGTTAAGGTGTCAACAAATATAAATTAATCACTAAGTTATTCATAAATCTAACAAAAATAAAAATATTTCAGGAATCTCAAAGTGACAACTGGGTATCTTATGTCGATAAAGGTCAATATTTTAATGTGGAATATAGAATGAAATAAGATGGTGGTATTTGCACATGCGTTTAAATCATTCAATTTAGACAGAAGATAAAAATCAATGAGACAAGGCATCAAACAATGGGTACAAGAGAGATGGTGGGTTTTGTTCACAAATTTTATTATTCATCAATAGGTCCATCATAGAAATTTTTCTCTCGGTTTGGGTATGTTAACAAATATGTGTAGATATCACTAAGATTTTGCGTGTCAGATTTACTGTTAATTGCTTCTTCTTCCTCATTGATATGGATCATCTCTAATATAATTCTTTTATTGTAATTCCGTTCTTTATCAATTATCTCTACATTGTCAAAAAGAAATTTATGATTTTGTTCTAATGAGTGCTTTGTTAGGGCACACCTTTTGTTCTTTTTATTTATGTCGCTCTTGTGAAGTGATATTCGATTTTTCAACAATTGAGATGTCTGACCTACATAACCACGCGAACAATCTTCACACTGTATTCTATAAATTACATTTGAATGCAACATAGTTGGAATGGTATCTTTCAGCCTACTATACAGTCTCTTAACAGTTTTGTAATTATATACTGCTATTTTCACATCTTCTCTACTCAAACATTTTTTTATTTTACTTTTACTATTTCTCTTAGAAATCATTATTATGGATGATCTACTGGATGAGTGCACAAGAAGATTAAATTTCAAAGTACCATTCTTAAAAAAATTTGTAGTTGACATAATTGCAGCAATACCTGAAGATCAAATTGAACAAACTCTTGAGTACTTAAACGCCTACAACAAAGATTTACAGTTCACAATCGAGAAGGAAGACAATGATCAAGGAGTTCCATTCCTGGATACCAAGGTACACAGACATGAGAATATTGTAAAATTAAATTGGTACAGAAAAACCACTTCATCAAATAAATTTATAAATTACCTATCAAATCATAATATAAATATCAAAATAAATTTTATAAAAGAAATGAAAGAGAGAATAAACAAAATATGCCATGAAAGCTACAGACAAGATGGATTAAAGAGATTATTCGATATTTTAAGACAGAATGGATATCCAACATCAATGATCAATAAATTGATTTATGCGTCGAATGAAACAACTGAATCAAACCAACAAAATCAAGTGAGAAATGAACCAACAAATAAACTTTATGCCTCTTTTCCAGATATCAAGGGGCTGACATCAAAGATCAAATCCATTTTTAGAGATGAGGAAGTGTTAGTAACAACTTACAACCAAAAAACCGTTAAATCATTATACACCATACTCAAGGACCCTATACAGAAGACATTGAAAAGTAATGTTGTGTATCAACTAAGTTGTCAAGATTGTCACGGTATTTATGTTGGCCAAACTTCCCAATGGGTGAAAAACAGAATAAATCTACACAGATCAGACATTAGAAGCGGTAAGGATAGATGTGCATTGGCGACACATGCGCATAACCTAGACCATCAAATTGACTTTGAAAACGTAGAAATTTTAAAAACTGAAAACAATTATCATAAAAGACTTATCCACGAAATGATCCAAATAAATAAAAGAGAAAAGTCTATAAATGAAAAATCTGATACTAAAATATTAAGTAATATATACAGCTATCTGTTAGAAAAAGAAACTGAATTCTATGACGGCCCACTCGATGAGTGATTAGACATAAGGACAGATGACATTCCGTCAAAAAAAATACGACCCAGTAAAAAAATATAAGTTGAAACAAGATTGCCATAGTACTTTTTGAGTTGAAATTAATTAGACATACTAAATTGTATTTTGAAATAAAAGGATTTTGCCATTTAATGATTGCACCAATTTCAATTGTTCATTGTATAACCTCAATTTCGGTAATTTACGAGATGATTTTAATTTACGTAAATGTATTGATGTTTTGTATCTGTTTATTTTAGACACCCTGAAGAAGCAATAAAGTATTGCGAAAGCTTGGTTTAGAAAAAAGAGTACCACTTTTTTTTTCCTATCACAATTGAGCCTCTATTCCCTGAAGCATAGTGTTTATATATATATATATATATATATATATATATATATATATATATATATATATATATATATATATATATATATATATATATATATATATATATATATATATATATATATATATATATATATATATATATATATATATATATATATATATATACTAGCGGACCCGACAGACGTTGTCCTGTACACACGTCTTTAATTTCATACTTTTTTTAATGAGCTGAAACAATCTGGACCGCTTTGATGAAAATTATTATTGAAAAGTTATTACTTTGTTAAATAAATAACAGCATCGTAAATGAAAACTTTAACTCATTTTAATGAAAGGTGAAAAAGCTTGCACTCAAAACATTTTATAACATATATATTTATTTTTTTTTAATTTACAAAAACTTAATTTATCGTAATGCCATTGGATGTACAATATTTTTAGTTAGTCCATGAGGAGTATAAACAAACAAACTCGATGGTTTTCCAACTCTGGAACACGCAACGTACAATTGGCCCTGAGAAAAACACGGATTTTCTAAATCTAAGCCACAAAATGTCATCGTTTGACCTTGTGACTTATTAATAGTCATAGCATATGCCAAACGGATCGGAAATTGTAAGCGTTTAAATGGTATAGGTGAATCTGAAGGAATCATTGGGATCCGCGGTAAAAGTACAATTTCACCTTGGAATTTTCCAGATAAAATATTCGCTTCAATAATGTTGCCCATGATTTTTTTTATAACTAATCGCGTGCCATTACACAATCTCGGGGCATTTAAATTACGAAGCAAAATTATAGGTGAGCCAATCTTCAGTCGCAAATTATGTGGTGGCATTCCAGGTAAATCTAAAGAATTCAAAAATTCTACTGGATAGTTGACCACTTCGTCAGGATCAACAACGGTGTCAATTGATTTAAATGTAATTTCATTACCAGGCAATGACTGTTGTATTTTAAAATTGATGGCGTCTACATCTAAATTTTTTGCAGCTAAAATAGCTCGCTCTCGTAGCCATTCATGATTAGTATAGTTATATCTTAAATCTGGAAAGATACTATTTATTAATTCATCTTTGGTAGCCACCATGTTGCAAAAGTTCTCTGGAAATTTAATAAATTGGGTATCTTCATACAGTTGAATTTTACCGTTGCCAATGTCTAACAATTGTTCAGAGAATCCTGACGCTAATGGATCATTTTGTAGTTGAACGCGCATATTGATAGTAAGGCTCAATTTACTGACACTCCGCCATAGATAAGATTCCTTCAAACATGCGTTTACTTCGTCTGCATATGTCGCACGTGGAATTACTGGCAATGTTTGCCTGAAATCACCAGACAGTAGCAGTAGAGCACCACCGAAAAGCCTAGTATTATCTTTGATATCCTTCAGGGACCTGTCGAGAGCTTCAAGCGAATGCTTGTGGGCCATTGTACATTCATCCCAAATAATAATTTTGCATTTTCTCAAAACTTCAGCCATGCCGGAATGCTTCTTTATGTTACACATTGCTTCGGGATTTGTATGAACATTCAAAGGTAACTTAAGTGCTGAATGCGCAGTCCGTCCACCATCAAGTAACGTCGCTGCAATGCCTGATGAAGCAATGGCCAATGCAATATGATTTTGTGATCGAATGCGCGCAAGTATCAGTGAGATGAGAAAGGTTTTACCAGTGCCACCTGGTGCATCCAAAAAAAGAATCCACCTTGTTGTGCTGCAATTGATGCGTTAATTTGATCATATACATTTCGTTGTTCAGCTGTAAGCACTTTTTCATTATTAGCAACAAAAGTAGCCAACGAAGTCTTATCAAACTGGTGTTCACGTTGAACATCACTGTTGATGATGTAAGAAGGTAAGATGGATAACCGTCAATATTGGTGATAGTATCAGTTTGACATGGTTTTGGAAAACGTTTCGTACATTTTCCATCATTCATGCATGGTGACATCATGTTTAGAGTACTGCATGGACCATGAATCATATTAGTAGTAACAATGTTAAACAGTTCTTGATCAACATTCGGATCTGGAATTTCCGCTGAAATAATTTTGTCAATTTCTTCTGGGCGTACTTTATCCACCAACCAAATCAAAATATGCGCATGAGGTAAACCTCGTTTTTGCCACTCAACAGAGTAAAGCCAACAACGTGTTTCACCAAAAACCGAGTAATGTGTGATCAAATTCATCAAAGATTTTAATTTTTGTTTAAAGACACGCGCAGTGATATTGTGGCGATGCATCGATGTTTGACCTGACAACAGCAAGTTTTTGATTTCATCCCAAATTTGGATTACATGTAAATGTGATAAAAAGATCTGGTCGACCGTATGCACGTACGTATGTCATAGCGTCTTGAATATATTCTTGCATATGACGCGGACTACCAATATATGATGATGGGAGAATATATGTGGTACCGATGTTGTTAATGACGTTTGTTGCATCTACATTACCGATTACTGCATCACGCAAATGAATATACTCTTCAGCTCGAAGTTTTGCTTGATTGAATTTTAACTTTCTTGGTCAGTTCTCCACCTGTAAATAAATATAATTATGAGATAAACAAAAATTATTCATTTAAAAAAAAAATTGTAAGATAATCTATAAGTTGTACCTGTAGTTGGATTCCGTTGTTTAATATTTAAATGATATCCGTCTTCTCCTTCCCAAAATATTAACGGATACTGCAAAGCATCGTAAGAACGATGATTGTCTTGAATTATTTGCATCGTATTATCTCTGCGTTGTATGCGAATGTCTCTACGTTCACATGGGTCACCAGCCATAAAAACTGCCACTTCATTAATGGTTGGAACATTATATGTGCCTGCGTGCTCTCCATAGGGTACTTTGTCTGCTTTAATAACAATGACATAGTTATCGTTTTGCAGTCTGTTAGAAAGAGTCTTGAACAATTGTACTAATTGGTTATGGTTTTGCAAAAACCTTTCCAAAATGTCCACAATTTCTTGTTCCTCCATCTGTTCTATATGGTTGTAAACGCAGCGTGTATGTGATTGTTGCTCTTCATTCCCCATAAAATAAATTTGTAAAAATTTTGGATCGGCATCAGGCATTGGAAGTAACGAACCAATTTGGTGATATACTTGGCCTTGAATTTTGAATGTGGATTCAAAATTACGGCCATCTTCATTATGAATAATTTTTGTTGCTGCAAATGATGTCAATTGGAAGCATGAATTCAATTTACGAATTTTCCGTAAAAATAATTTCGATTGAGATGTGATTCCAGTTAAAAGCGTTTTTAAAGGTTCTGGTGGTGGTTTTAGCGGTGGCAGTGATATTTTTCCAGATGCGCAACATAAACCAGCTGATTCACCTTTGTACTTGAAAGCATGACAATGTTGACACTCTTTGTCCATACTACCAATCGTGATCAATGCATGTGATGAATAATCTATTTCAGGATCATATACAAACGCGAGACGATTAAGTGATGCTCGTGCCAATGCTCGATTATCTTGTACTCGCTGTTGGTTACGTTCTCTATGTGCGTTGGTCGCTCGTTGACGTGCCTCTCGTTGTCTTAATGTATTAGCACGAAGACGTTGAGCACGTTGCTCTAAATTTTCATTTGCACGTGTACATGCAGCTCGATCTCCTAAATTTACATTATCCATAGAATGTTCTTCTACTGTTCTATTCAATCGATGATCATGAACTAATTGCGCGTGCTGAGTACGTCGACCAATATTTCTTGCTCTTCCACGAGGACGTGGCATTTTTCTACAAAAATAAAATATTGCAAAATAATATACAATGAATATGAGTTACTTATTGATAATGAATTTTTAATTAATTAACTCAAAAGATTTATTATGACAAATTTTAGATAAAGAACATGTAATCGCATTTTGTGAGTTTTTTTATTTAATATCTCCAAAAATGAATTAATTGTCAATAAAAATAATTAAAAAAATTCAATCCTCTAACTACACAAATAAACTTGAAGGTTATGTTGGTTGTTAATAAACGCACGTGTAAATTAAAAAAGATAATTTATAAAAAATATACTCACTTCGATTCCGCACTAAATTTACAAAATGTATAAGTTATTTATATACACTTCAGAACTCTTCGAAAACTAATGACATTAAATATTTTAATTAGCAACTTCACTTGAATAACACAATTATAACACAGAATAACGAAATACTTTTTCAAATTGATCGTAGCACTATCTGTCGGGACAAACTAAAATTAAAATAGAATAATATTGAATGCGATGATAGCGCCATCCGTCGAATCTGATGTAAAACATTCCAAAATCAAAAACTCCTTACAAATAAAAATTAATTAAAAAAACATCTGAATTCACAAAATTATTTATACACACTTCAAAACTCTTTAAAAAATAATTACATTTAATATTTTAATCAGCACAAGAATTGAATAACAAAATTTTTTTCAAATTAATCGTAGCACTATCTGTCGGGACAAACTAAAATTGAAATAGAATAATATTGAATGCGATGATAGCGCCGTCCGCCGGATCTAATGTAAAACATTCCAAAATCAACAACTCCTTATAAATAAGAAATTAATTGAAAAAACATTTTTCAGTAGACCAAACTGTAAATCTAAACCATTCTCGAATCTCCACGAACACACACAAAAAATTTCATCAAAATTGGTCCAGTCGTTTAGGAGGAGTTCAGTCACATACACACGCACACAAGAAATATATATATTAAGATATATACATATATATATATATATATATATATATATATATATATATATATATATATATATATATATATATATATATATATATACATATATATCTATATATATATATATATATATATATATATATATACATATATATCTATATATATATATATATATATATATATATATATATATATATATATATATATATATATATATATCAACAATTTTAATTCCCAATATACAACAATAGTTATAAGTATGATAAGGGGTGTGGGAAAATTGATAAGTGTTATAATTTCACTCTTCTTTATTTCATTTAGTCGACGTTTCGATCCCGATGGGGACCTTCTTCAGGACTCTACAATAGCAATAGAAAACAGTCAAAAACATGGCAATCACAAAACATGTAAAAATAGTACATACCGAAATACAGAGTTGTAAAGATCTTATTTGAACACAAATCAATAGCTCTCAAGAAAGCAATGAACAAGAACATCAACAAATTTAGCGAAAAAAGATCTGATATTTCGTTAGCACAAGAGTAGAAATCAATTATCATATGTAAATAAGGTAAACAGAAAAATCAACAAAATGAGAGGTTGTCAAAAAAGTTGTCAACCAGACTTGCCACAGAATACACGCACATGACAAATGAAACATAGAATAGTATTAAATCACACTTGGTCGCAGTAATTCACTCTCACCGAACTCAGAACAAATGCGATTATTGAAAGACTCCATGAACCGAATCCAATCCCCTCTCACAGAAATAGTCCGGAACACAGATTTCATTATTACGTTATCCCGACTGTAGAACTTGTGAAAATATTCATTCCATTTGATCCGTCCAATTCTCTGCCACCAAACTGGTCATAATGAATCAAATAAGTATAGATGGAGCTAATATTGTTTACATCCCTTCTGTAATTCATAGAACAAGTGTGTCGTTTAATATGGTACATCTCTAAGAAACATCTTTTTTTTCCACTAACTGCACATTCAAGAATTTTGGTGGAATCATAATCCATTGGGTGATCTTTGTCCCGGGTATGGTCTGCTAGGGCACAAATCTTATTTGGATTCTTGATGTCGCTCTTGTGTTGAGCAATCCTTCTCTTCAAAAGCTGAGATGTCTGACCAATATACACCTCACTACATATTGAACATGGAATACAATACACCACACCACTCATATTATCAACAGTCATCCTATCTTTCACTCGACTGTATAGTCTGTCAATTTTAAAATAAGATTTCGGAATCAATTTAATTTGTGTGGTCTTTAGGAGGTTAATTAATGCATTAGTCATACCATTTATTAGGGGAATAGAAGAGTAAAGAATTCTATCTACGTTCACAGTGTCCACAGTGGTGGATGCGCCCCTCTCTCCATTCGTTGGCTGTCTCGAAGGAGTGGTATTGTATATCAATCTGGACAACAACCTCTTTGGGTATCCATTCTCTAGCATCAATTGTAACAATAACCTCAGATTCTGCTGCCTTAGACTTGGATGGGCAACTTTTTCGATGCGATTCTTCAATCCTAAAATCATGTTTACCTTTTGTCCATGTGAATGATTGGAAAAATAGTGTAAGTATCTCCCTGAACTTGTTGGCTTTCGGTACCAATCCAGAATCAGCCTATTTTCCGGTGTTCGAATCACCCTTGTATCCAGGAATGGGACACCACTCGCTGTTTCTTCCTCCAACGTAAACTGTATACTTTCATGTTCACTGTTGAACCTGTTTAGAACGAAAGCAACCTGGTCTTTAGGTACAGCACATATTAGATCATCAACATATTTCTTGATGAAAGGAATGTGAAAAGGAATGCTAACAAGAATGCAGTCCAGAAGGAAATCCATTACTACTTCAGCAATGGACGGACTGAAGTTGGAACCCATAGGGGAACCGAGCACCTGTTTGAAGAACCTACCATTAAAAAGAAAATAGTTAGAAGAAAACAGGAACTTAATGGCATATATGAATTCTTCTTTTGGTAGACTAGTGTGGTTTTTGATAGTATCCCACTTGTTCTCAACAGCTGAGACTGCCAACTCTACAGGAATGTTGGTGAAAAGAGATACAACGTCCAGGCTGATCAGGACATAATCAACAGGTAACTGGAAACCATTCACACATTGGGCAAAAGCAAAGGAATCTTCAATAAAATATCTACTTCTGGTGGAAGAAAGATATTTAGACAGGATGTCTGAAACAAAAACTGACAGTTTAGAAGTGGGGGTGTTGACAGATGATATTATTGGTCTCAAGGCAAGAATGGGTTTGTGGATTTTTGGTAAACCGTAGAATCTAGCGGGAACTGAATTATAAATGTACAGTAATTTACCTTGTACTTGTGTTATGTGGCCCCCACTGACCCATCGCTTAATCAATGCATTACATTTACCTTGTATTGTAATGGTTGGATCTCTGTTAGGAAGAAGTTGGTAATATTGTTCATTGAGCAAAATTGTGTTGGAGAGCTCTATGTACTGATCCTTATCCATCAATACCGTAACATTGCCTTTATCAGCCCGTAACACAAGCAATTCTTGATGTTGACTTAGGTACCTCTTACAGTGGTAAAATTCTCTCTGGAAAACATTATTAGTCCTTTTTCCAGGTTTGATGTAGTTGGTTATAATATTAGCAGCTTGGGAACGTTTGATGTTCTTCCCCTCATCTGACAGTCTATCATTAAGGTCTATAATGCTCTCTACATCTGCCAACAGTCCCGACATGGAAACCTCCTTCAAAGGAATATCAATGCCGAATCTGGGGCCCAGTGCTAGGAATTTCAATATTCTATCTGGTATAATCACAGAACTAACATTTCTAACCCACCTTTCTTGTGGTTCTACTCTCTTCAGAAGTTCATCCGATAGAGCTCTCACCTTCATCAGATTTCTCTCCCTGATAGCAGCAAATTCTCTTCTGTACCTTCTGGACTGGTAAGATTCAAAACGAATTAGCATCTCTGGTGGAAGCAACCCCTCCAAGATCTGCCACAACCTGGAAGACTCACACTCCATTCTTCCTATCCTGGTCACAGTCACAGTGATCTCAAATTGAAGAACGAGACGCCTTGATTTCTCCAACATAGCTTGAACCTGTCTGGACGAACCTGAATCACTTGCTGAGCTGAACAAATAATTCATATTGCTGGAAATATGTTTGGGAAGTAAACCCTGTCTTTTGCATTCCAAAAGGAACACTCTTCGGTTTCTATAAGATGCCAGTTTCATATTGTATGAAGACCATGACTTCAACGCCTCATATGCTACTCTTCCATAGTTGTTTCTCACTTCTGCATAAAACCCCATGCTTAAATATCAACAATTTTAATTCCCAATATACAACAATAGTTATAAGTATGATAAGGGGTGTGGGAAAATTGATAAGTGTTATAATTTCACTCTTCTTTATTTCATTTAGTCGACGTTTCGATCCCGATGGGGACCTTCTTCAGGACTCTACAATAGCAATAGAAAACAGTCAAAAACATGGCAATCACAAAACATGTAAAAATAGTACATACCGAAATACAGAGTTGTAAAGATCTTATTTGAACACAAATCAATAGCTCTCAAGAAAGCAATGAACAAGAACATCAACAAATTTAGCGAAAAAAGATCTGATATTTCGTTAGCACAAGAGTAGAAATCAATTATCATATGTAAATAAGGTAAACAGAAAAATCAACAAAATGAGAGGTTGTCAAAAAAGTTGTCAACCAGACTTGCCACAGAATACACGCACATGACAAATGAAACATAGAATAGCATTAAATCACACTTGGTCGCAGTAATTCACTCTCACCGAACTCAGAACAAATGCGATTATTGAAAGACTCCATGAACCGAATCCAATCCCCTCTCACAGAAATAGTCCGGAACACAGATTTCATTATTACGTTATCCCGACTGTAGAACTTGTGAAAATATTCATTCCATTTGATCCGTCCAATTCTCTGCCACCAAACTGGTCATAATGAATCAAATAAGTATAGATGGAGCTAATATTGTTTACATCCCTTCTGTAATTCATAGAACAAGTGTGTCGTTTAATATGGTACATCTCTAAGAAACATCTTTTCTTTCCACTAACTGCACATTCAAGAATTTTGGTGGAATCATAATCCATTGGGTGATCTTTGTCCCGGGTATGGTCTGCTAGGGCACAAATCTTATTTGGATTCTTGATGTCGCTCTTGTGTTGAGCAATCCTTCTCTTCAAAAGCTGAGATGTCTGACCAATATACACCTCACTACATATTGAACATGGAATACAATACACCACACCACTCATATTATCAACAGTCATCCTATCTTTCACTCGACTGTATAGTCTGTCAATTTTAAAATAAGATTTCGGAATCAATTTAATTTGTGTGGTCTTTAGGAGGTTAATTAATGCATTAGTCATACCATTTATTAGGGGAATAGAAGAGTAAAGAATTCTATCTACGTTCACAGTGTCCACAGTGGTGGATGCGCCCCTCTCTCCATTCGTTGGCTGTCTCGAAGGAGTGGTATTGTATATCAATCTGGACAACAACCTCTTTGGGTATCCATTCTCTAGCATCAATTGTAACAATAACCTCAGATTCTGCTGCCTTAGACTTGGATGGGCAACTTTTTCGATGCGATTCTTCAATCCTAAAATCATGTTTACCTTTTGTCCATGTGAATGATTGTAAAAATAGTGTAAGTATCTCCCTGAACTTGTTGGCTTTCGGTACCAATCCAGAATCAGCCTATTTTCCGGTGTTCGAATCACCCTTGTATCCAGGAATGGGACACCACTCGCTGTTTCTTCCTCCAACGTAAACTGTATACTTTCATGTTCACTGTTGAACCTGTTTAGAACGAAAGCAACCTGGTCTTTAGGTACAGCACATATTAGATCATCAACATATTTCTTGATGAAAGGAATGTGAAAAGGAATGCTAACAAGAATGCAGTCCAGAAGGAAATCCATTACTACTTCAGCAATGGACGGACTGAAGTTGGAACCCATAGGGGAACCGAGCACCTGTTTGAAGAACCTACCATTAAAAAGAAAATAGTTAGAAGAAAACAGGAACTTAATGGCATATATGAATTCTTCTTTTGGTAGACTAGTGTGGTTTTTGATAGTATCCCACTTGTTCTCAACAGCTGAGACTGCCAACTCTACAGGAATGTTGGTGAAAAGAGATACAACGTCCAGGCTGATCAGGACATAATCAACAGGTAACTGGAAACCATTCACACATTGGGCAAAAGCAAAGGAATCTTCAATAAAATATCTACTTCTGGTGGAAGAAAGATATTTAGACAGGATGTCTGAAACAAAAACTGACAGTTTAGAAGTGGGGGTGTTGACAGATGATATTATTGGTCTCAAGGCAAGAATGGGTTTGTGGATTTTTGGTAAACCGTAGAATCTAGCGGGAACTGAATTATAAATGTACAGTAATTTACCTTGTACTTGTGTTATGTGGCCCCCACATTCTTGCCTTGAGACCAATAATATCATCTGTCAACACCCCCACTTCTAAACTGTCAGTTTTTGTTTCAGACATCCTGTCTAAATATCTTTCTTCCACCAGAAGTAGATATTTTATTGAAGATTCCTTTGCTTTTGCCCAATGTGTGAATGGTTTCCAGTTACCTGTTGATTATGTCCTGATCAGCCTGGACGTTGTATCTCTTTTCACCAACATTCCTGTAGAGTTGGCAGTCTCAGCTGTTGAGAACAAGTGGGATACTATCAAAAACCACACTAGTCTACCAAAAGAAGAATTCATATATGCCATTAAGTTCCTGTTTTCTTCTAACTATTTTCTTTTTAATGGTAGGTTCTTCAAACAGGTGCTCGGTTCCCCTATGGGTTCCAACTTCAGTCCGTCCATTGCTGAAGTAGTAATGGATTTCCTTCTGGACTGCATTCTTGTTAGCATTCCTTTTCACATTCCTTTCATCAAGAAATATGTTGATGATCTAATATGTGCTGTACCTAAAGACCAGGTTACTTTCGTTCTAAACAGGTTCAACAGTGAACATGAAAGTATACAGTTTACGTTGGAGGAAGAAACAGCGAGTGGTGTCCCATTCCTGGATACAAGGGTGATTCGAACACCGGAAAATAGGCTGATTCTGGATTGGTACCGAAAGCCAACAAGTTCAGGGAGATACTTACACTATTTTTCCAATCATTCACATGGACAAAAGGTAAACATGATTTTAGGATTGAAGAATCGCATCGAAAAAGTTGCCCATCCAAGTCTAAGGCAGCAGAATCTGAGGTTATTGTTACAATTGATGCTAGAGAATGGATACCCAAAGAGGTTGTTGTCCAGATTGATATACAATACCACTCCTTCGAGACAGCCAACGAATGGAGAGAGGGGCGCATCCACCACTGTGGACACTGTGAACGTAGATAGAATTCTTTACTCTTCTATTCCCCTAATAAATGGTATGACTAATGCATTAATTAACCTCCTAAAGACCACACAAATTAAATTGATTCCGAAATCTTATTTTAAAATTGACAGACTATACAGTCGAGTGAAAGATAGGATGACTGTTGATAATATGAGTGGTGTGGTGTATTGTATTCCATGTTCAATATGTAGTGAGGTGTATATTGGTCAGACATCTCAGCTTTTGAAGAGAAGGATTGCTCAACACAAGAGCGACATCAAGAATCCAAATAAGATTTGTGCCCTAGCAGACCATACCCGGGACAAAGATCACCCAATGGATTATGATTCCACCAAAATTCTTGAATGTGCAGTTAGTGGAAAGAAAAGATGTTTCTTAGAGATGTACCATATTAAACGACACACTTGTTCTATGAATTACAGAAGGGATGTAAACAATATTAGCTCCATCTATACTTATTTGATTCATTATGACCAGTTTGGTGGCAGAGAATTGGACGGATCAAATGGAATGAATATTTTCACAAGTTCTACAGTCGGGATAACGTAATAATGAAATCTGTGTTCCGGACTATTTCTGTGAGAGGGGATTGGATTCGGTTCATGGAGTCTTTCAATAATCGCATTTGTTCTGAGTTCGGTGAGAGTGAATTACTGCGACCAAGTGTGATTTAATACTATTCTATGTTTCATTTGTCATGTGCGTGTATTCTGTGGCAAGTCTGGTTGACAACTTTTTTGACAACCTCTCATTTTGTTGATTTTTCTGTTTACCTTATTTACATATGATAATTGATTTCTACTCTTGTGCTAACGAAATATCAGATCTTTTTTCGCTAAATTTGTTGATGTTCTTGTTCATTGCTTTCTTGAGAGCTATTGATTTGTGTTCAAATAAGATCTTTACAACTCTGTATTTCGGTATGTACTATTTTTACATGTTTTGTGATTGCCATGTTTTTGACTGTTTTCTATTGCTATTGTAGAGTCCTGAAGAAGGTCCCCATCGGGATCGAAACGTCGACTAAATGAAATAAAGAAGAGTGAAATTATAACACTTATCAATTTTCCCACACCCCTTATCATACTTATAACTATTGTTATATATATATATATATATATGTATATATCTTAATATATATATTTCTTGTATTAAGATATATACATATATATATATATATATTTTTTTTTTTTTTTTTTTTTTTTTTTTTTAACTTCACCACGATGGGGATGGTTCGCCAACTACACCGGCCCGCTTAGCGGACAAGGTGTTCAGGAGGTAGAAAGGAACTTTCGCACTATCCTTGTGGTAGCAAGAATAACCTGTTTCTGTGCAGTACTTATCAACTCTTTTTGTAGACCCAGCATGAGAGTGTACTCCTCTAGGTGTGCCTCAACCAGCCCACTGGTGGAAATTATGAGAGGGAGAATCACCACCGACCTGAGATCGTAAGTAGTCTTCAATTCGAAGGCAAGGTCTTGATACTTCGTAAGCTTCTCCGTGATGTATATATATATATGTATATATATATATATATATATATATATATATATATATATATATATATATGTATATATCTTAATATATATATTTCTTGTGTGCGTGTGTATGTGACTGAACTCCTCCTAAACGACTGGACCAATTTTGATGAAATTTTTTGTGTGTGTTCGTGGAGATTCGAGAATGGTTTAGATTTACAGTTTGGTCTACTGGAAAATGTTTTTTCAATTAATTTCTTATTTATAAGGAGTTGTTGATTTTGGAATGTTTTACATTAGATCCGGCGGACGGCGCTATCATCGCATTCAATATTATTCTATTTCAATTTTAGTTTGTCCCGACAGATATATATATATATATATATATATATATATATATATATATATCTATATATATCTAATCGAACCCACGAGAGTGTGAAACAAAAAAAAATCTGGATCTGCATGATGTTTTCGCCAAATTTGCCGGCAAAATTGAATTTCGTTGAGGTGAATAATTATGCGAGTAATATTTTCGCACGTAAACAATTGCCATTGTTCACTAAGTAATGCAATATCGAAGATTTCTTAAAAAAATTGACAAACTTGATTTTGTCAGAAACGTACCCATTTGGATAAAAACAGCCATATCTCTTTTCTTTGAATAACAAATGACTTGTGTGATACCTCTTTGAAATCACTATAAAATGGACAAACTATTGGTGTAATGTACAGCAGTAGCTCGGTACATTTTTTTTCCACAACGGTGGGCTAAACTTCATGAACAAAATAATCAACTACCAAAATTTCCAATAAAAATATTTCTCATAGCCCCCCTTTAAAATGTTCGGAGGATGTTTTCAATGTAAACGTTGAAATCATTCTTCAGCAATATTTTACTGAAAAAATTAACCAAAAAGATGTAAAATTGTACCAACTGTAAGGACAAAACTATTGAATGGGGCGAAAATTCATTATTTTCAAAAAAAAAAAATATCTCGAAAACGGTAAGACTTTTATAATGGGAATTTTGTCATAGCAGGTGGGTTATCCTTTGATCTACATTCTCCCTCGGTTTGACGTGGTCTTTACAGGACACCCTGTATATATATATATATATATATATATATATATATATATATATATATATATATATATATATATATATATATATATATATATATATATATATATATATATATATATATATATATATATATATATATATAATTAATTACATGTAACATGTAAGATCAGTTGACCATCGAATGGACTATGATTCGGTGACAGTCTTGGAGTGCGAGGAGAATATGAGAAAAAGATGTTTCCTGGAAATGATTCACATTAAGCGACATGAAAATTCCATGAACTACAGAAAGGATATAGAGAACATTAGCAACATTTATTCATATCTGATACATTCAAACCAACTTAGTGAGAGTGAGTTGTTGATCTCAAGTTCTATGTTCTCCAATGTCAGTTGAAGATCTATGATGTTCTATGAACCCGACCTAACCCCTTTCGTTTTTTACGCAGTTGTCAGATGGATGAAGAAAGAATTTCAAAAATAAGTTTTCAAGAGAATAAGGAAGTGTGTGATATAAAAAAGAGACGTTATTGTATTAGAGACTATTTTGTGTTCAAGTTAATTAATAATTTTTTCCTCCAAATCTGTATAAGATTCAGTGCAACTTAAGATCTGGTAACTCTTCGCATTTCGGTGCGTTTTAACATGTTGTCTTTTCTGCAATGTTTGTTATATTTGTATGTTGTTTGTTTTATAGAAGTCCTGAAGAAGATCCCAACCAAGGATCGAAACGTCGACTGATGAAATAAAGAAGTTAGTAACAATTGAAGTTTTCCAACACCCCTTAAACCATTGTTTATTAATTACTTTAGGAAATTATCACATTTTGTATATATATATATATATATATATATATATATATATATATATATATAATAACTATTGTTGTAAGAGCCAAAATAAATATATTGAATGAAATTTAAGGGTCTTTAGGCTCGGGTTTTGGGAGTAAATGAAGAGAGTTACTAAATTGTGTATAAATAAGATTATCAACCGGAAGAGTTTTTAAATTGTAAAATAGATTTAGTTGACGTGTTTTTGGAGAATTCCTATGAAATCAAAATATAACTTTTTGTTTTTATTGGTTACAACGTTTGTGGCAGATGTTATCCATGTAAAACCTCACATTCAGTGAGTAAATTTGTTTGTTTTCTAAAATTTGTTATTTATTAATTGTATATTATTGATCTTTTGCAGAAGCCCTGAAGAAGCATTAAATTAATGCGAAAGCTTGGCATAGAATAAAGAGTAGTCAATCATTTACTCCCAAAACCCGAGCCTAAAGACCCTTAAATTTCATTCAATATATATATATATATATATATATATATATATATATATAAATAGAACTGATCCCCACCGGTGGATTGGAAGAGAAGGTGAAATTTTGTGGCCTCCTCGTTGCCCTGACCTAAATCCTATGGACTTTTATAATTGGGGCTGCCTACAAGACAAAGTATACGCAACACCCATGCGTGATGAAGCCGAATTGAGAGAACGCATCCGCAATTCGGCTTCATCACGTATGGGTGTTGCGTATACTTTGTCTTTTAGGCAGCCCCAATATTAAAAGTTCAGAGGATTAAGGTCTTCATGAATTCATCCTTGGTACAGGGAGACTCTTCGCTCCAAATAATCTTATTGAAAAAATCTGGATCTGCATGATGTTTTCGAAAAATTTTCGGCAAAATTGAATTTCGTTGAGGTGAATAATTATGCGAGTAATATTTTCGCACGTAAACAATTGCCATTGTTCACTAAGTAATGCAATATCGAAGATTTCTTAAAAAAATTGACAAACTTGATTTTGTCAGAAACGTACCCATTTGGATAAAAACAGCCATATCTCTTTTCTTTGAATAACAAATGACTTGTGTGATACCTCTTTGAAATCACTATAAAATGGACAAACTATTGGTGTAATGTACAGCAGTAGCTCGGTACATTTTTTTTCCACAACGGTGGGCTAAACTTCATGAACAAAATAATCAACTACCAAAATTTCCAATAAAAATATTTCTCATAGCCCCCCTTTAAAATGTTCGGAGGATGTTTTCAATGTAAACGTTGAAATCATTCTTCAGCAATATTTTACTGAAAAAATTAACCAAAAAGATGTAAAATTGTACCAACTGTAAGGACAAAACTATTGAATGGGGCGAAAATTCATTATTTTCAAAAAAAAAAAATATCTCGAAAACGGTAAGACTTTTATAATGGGAATTTTGTCATAGCAGGTGGGTTATCCTTTGATCTACATTCTCCCTCGGTTTGACGTGGTCTTTACAGGACACCCTGTATATATATATATATATATATATATATATATATATATATACATTAAACCGCCTTTGGAGAGCCATACATTGTCGTTTTACCATCATTTCGACGTCCTCTTGCAATCCGACGTCCGATATACGGACGTCGAATTGTTTTGCCCAATTCTCAATGTATTATGACTTCATGGCACGTCCTGAGTGCGTATGTCAATTTTTGCCGATGACGTCAGGTATTCTCATCGTGTACAAAATCGTATATTTCAGTTCAAACAACGAACGACCGTAGCGCTGACTACTACCTCTCGCGTATATGTTATATACATCTTCCCCGTTTCATATTGAGAGCATTTGACGACATAAAGTTTGGCAACATAGTCTCATAATAATTCTTATACAGTGCGATCAAGGGACGTCCGTTATACTTTGTTATCTAAAAAAAACTGTTTTCCATGCGTAGCGTCGCTTCTCGATGAAGTGCTTGGAGCTGCATTTATGAATACTCACGAAAATCGTCTATCCACATATCACCGTGTGATGAAGTGATGATGATGTGAGAGACAGAAAGGAGATGATAGTATATAGATTAACTAACTTCGTGAATTTCATAACGACCAACCGTTATGGGATGTTTAATTGATATCTTTGTTTTTTATGGAAATTGTTGATCTGCTATATAAATTATTTTTTTTAAATATTATTGATATTAAATGAAAAATAACAAATAATAAGGGTGTGGTAGAAAAATCTATCACAGAAATTGGAATGACCGTCGATAAAAACAAACAACTCGAATCATTGATTCTCTAGATTGAATGTATGATATTTTCGAAAGTAATATATCCTTTATTCCTGAAGGCTACCTCACACGGTCAATATTATTGAAGCAATATCCATATTCATCAATATAATTAACGTGTGAGGAGTACATAGAAATAATCATATCTATTGATGGCGATAATTTAAAAAAAATAAAGAAGCACTGACCTGAAATCAGAAGCTTTTGCGCGTTTGTCTATATTGGGAAAAAGATAAATCCAATTTGAATACCCTGAGGGCTATTGATTTGATTCTACTCGTTCATGAATTCATCTTTCCTTTTTGAATCTTAATTCTACGCTGAAAGTTTTGAAGTCGTTCCTTCCACCCTGTATACCTCGCGGACTATTTTCATACCTACAAACTACATTTTCATAAAAATTGGTCGAGTCGTTTCGGAAAAGTTCGTAAATTATCACCGTAACACGGAATTTTTACATATAATATTTTCCTCGTTGAAATTTCAAAGTTCATCAACTTCAATGGTTAGTTCGAAAAAAACGTTGTCTCAGAATTAGTATCTCATTATTCTCAACCCACATTGGAATTGATATACATTAATGCTCCGATCGGTCATGAATTATAACACAATATATTAAATTCTATTGCTTATACATATTCACGAAAAAAAAATGTGATACAACTAATTCTTGGAATAACATTAGGCGAAAATATAGGGACCAATATGAATAAATTTCCAATTCAATTTCAATTTGACGACATACATCAATTCAATAATTGCAACCAAATGAGAGATTTAGGGTTTTTTAACAAAACTACAAAGAATCTATAGAGGCACTTGTATAGATCTATATATTAACTTATTTTGATTAATCAGAATTGGGGAAAACATTCTTTTGACTTATTCGTATGTTATTATTTTTTTTATGATATTCCGTTACTAGCGTAACTATACACATATCTTATCACACTATTCCTAATAGTCAAATATATACGGCTTTTTCTGATAACTTTGGATTTACATCTTCCGAACGAATTAAAAAACTCTGCATGCTGAATTTTATCGAATGGAATTTGATGTAAGCAGTATATACTGACATAAGATACTATATTTTCATCCAGAAAAATCTTATCATTTATGAATATTTCAATATTTTAGAAAGTATGCATCCCCACATTCTTTTTTGTTCTTTCACAACCCTCTTATTAATTTGATTGGAATTTACCAGCTCTTGAATGAGTGTATCAACAGGTCCGACTACTGTATATACTCAGTACAGAGTCAGCTTTTTCGACGTCCATTTCATTAGGGTGTATTTTCATGGGTCGCTTTTTGGACGTCCATATATAACAAAATGTTATTATGAATTAATTTATGTTGATGAATTTCTCTGAGAAATATTCGAAAACGGAAACATGATTCAAAACAGAAACTGTTCTTATATTAGAACATTGAACAACAAACCTTAACTAGAACATTTGAAAGAAACAAATACGGCATTGCATCATTTGAATTCTTACGATGATTCCTATTAATTTGGATCGGACTAAACCGGAAAAATGCGAAATTTTAGCGGGAAAAGATCTGGAATTGAGGAGTTCCTATGATATCGTTTCAGTGTTGTTGTGAGAGTGTAGGTATAAGAAAGTGCAAGATGAACCGCCACCTAACCAGAGCACGAAAAATTTTATCGAGCGCATTGGGTAAGTAGCTATTTTATTATAATTTCGGAAAACATATAATAATAACATATAATAGGAGAGTAATATTATGTAATACCAACAGAGACCAAATTCTATAGTCTATACCCAAAGTTTCTCGATTTTAATATGGAAATAGGCAATAAATATTGCTTAGCAATTTCGCGGAAGACGTTTTATCGAAATTTTGAAATATAACAATCGAGAAATTTCACCTGCTGAGATTTTATCTCGAGTGGTATTCGGAAACACTATACATGGAAAAATTATTCGCAAAGTAATATGATCACTTTCGACAAATTTTCATTTCCTAAACTATTTTGAATTTGGAGAAATGACCAAATAATGGCTAAACGAAGTTGTTAGTCTAGCCGGCTTGCATTGTCTTTCATTTTCTAAATAAAAATGGAATGAGAATGTCTAATTACTGAAGAATGAAAGGATAATTTTCACATCATATTTTTCTTTTTCGGAACTTTTTTTTCATTTTGGCTTTTCACTTCTTTAGGAGAACGAGAAGCAGACCTAAAAATGAATGAAGAATTGAAAAACAATTCATGGAGAAAGTTTTGTAATGTTGACCCTAAAGAATCTTTCAAAAACTCTGACTTTGAAGTACCAAAAGAGGTAAGCTTCTTAGAAAATTGCAATTCATTATTCGAAAATGGAACTAAATCGAGAATCAGAACTCAGTTCAATGTGACAGTGTATCAATATTGTCATATCCTCTAGAAAAATTAATCGATCAATTTTGTATTGATCATTTTATATTGATCTATCGATTTTATATGTGAACTGAAAGTCTTCGATTTTCTAGATGAAATTTGTTGAAAAAATCCCAGAGAATGAAAATGAGGCAGATGATGCTGGAGTCCAAGAAAACTTGTCTTATTCTTTATCCTTTTCGGATTTAGACGTTGACTACGTTCCGTCCAGTTTTGAGGTATATGAATATTTTTTGAGATTTTGCAACTTCATACGACTGCTTTCATGTTTCAGATCTCGAATGAGGATAATTGCAATTCCCAGGTTAGTGAAGCATTCTCTGTAGCATGTTACATTTTTTTTTCATTATGGTAATTTTTATTCTCTCATATGCACATATTAATATTTTGAGTATGATTCAACTAGCACTCCCCACTCGAAAAGTGCTAGTTGTATTATGTAAACTTCCATACTGCCATACTGGTAAAATGGGGTGAGTAGAAACAAAATATTTTTTCTGAGGGATCAATGAACGCCAAGAGGTTTTCAAGAACGAAAACAACGGACTATACGAAAACCAAACTTTCTAACAGTCGGTGGAGTGAGGAGCTTTTGAAAAAAACCTGTGTGGTATTTCGAGCTTACAAGATTACTTAGAGCTGATTTCAAAATACAACAAAGAAAAAAATATTGATCAAATTTTCGAAAAATTGTTTTGAAATGTTCATTTGCGGTTTTGTATAGAATAAAGAACGATCTTTTCCAAAAGCTCAATACCCAAAATGTTCAACTCAGAGAAAAAAATAATTGTGTTTTCGCTTTCTGAGTGCTCGTTCTATTTAAATGAGTGCTATAATCGTTTTGCCTAAATGTCTGTAATTTTCGATTTTCGAACCGATAATGGTCTCATCTCAAACAACAAGGTTCGATTCACTGATTAAGAATCCGTAGTCAAATTCAATTTCGCCCGTAGGGCCGTCCGTTTAGACGATTACTGTCAAAGGAAATGTCCTAGAGACTGGAAATTTTCAGTTGAGTTAGTTAACGACCAAAATAATCAGGGTGTTCCATGAAAGTGGGCATTCGAAATTTTGTTCCCTCAATATCTTAGACAATACTGAACCCATCAAATTGAAATTTTGAGGTCATTTGTACCATATCCATTTCAAGCTTCATACGAAATTATGTGGCAATCGCTTTACCAGAATCATAGAAAATTCAATTGAAATATCGAAAAAAAATTCAATTTTTTTAACAACTAAAATCAATTGGCACATGCAAAATATCAAAGGGATTGCATGATCAGAACCATAGAATTAAATTTTAATTATCGATTTTTCAGATAATCATAAAATTGTGAATTCGATCATGCTGAAATTTCACAGTCATATATTTAACACCAATCATCAGCCTCATACAAAATTTTGTGGCAATAGTACAATGAACGATTGCTCAAAATTTTCTGCACAGGACTTCTCATAATTTTTTTTAACAACTAGAATTGAACCAAATATTGATAAATTTCCTTTTTTTCTGACTCGTTCACGTGGAATGCCCCCAATTCCAGTTTTCCTTTACTTCATTAGAATCTCCCAAAATGGATTTTTCATCATTAAAACTTTCTGAGTTTCCACAAAATGAATAAAAGTTATATACAGTGTGTCCATTTAATAAAGTGCCACTTTTAATATCTCGGCCATGATGAAAAATCAGAAAAAATGCAAAAAGAACTAGGTTAGGATTTCATGGGAAACATTTTATACGGTAGATTTCAATCCATTTGTATCAACCCTGTGAGCATGCAACAGCTAAAATCTTGAATAGGAAGGGCTTTAAATGTCACTTTATTTCAAAGGTGATCCCGTTTATGGTTAGTAATTCCGAAAAAAAAAATGGAATTTTGAGCAAATTGGATTGGTAGAATGTTCACTACACTCCCCATTTTTACCACCCTTAGAATTCTTTTTCCGGAGACATTTGAAGGTGGTTGGGTATAAAACACATCCCAGAGATGTAAATGAATTCAATGTAAGAAAAGGCACTGCAAGCCGAGGAATTCAAGTTTTTCAAAACCTAAGGTTCGAATTTTTGTCTACAAAATAATGAACAACATTTTCAAAATCTTTTATAGTAATTGCAACTTTTGCTATCGTAACTAGGTATGCTACCGTTTTTATTTTTCGGAAGTTCTGACAAGGAAGGGCCAGTGTTTCGTTTTTGTAAGAAGGCATTATAATTATGGTTGAAACAAGGTGACACGTAACCACCTTTTCATTTAAAATTTTAGGGTTTGATGTCTTCACTTTTGCAGGGCTGATACAAATTGATTGGAAAAATCCCTACGAACTAAACTTTATCTCTTTATGCGTTTTTTCTGTTTTTGCATGGGGATCGAGATATTGACGGTGGTTCTTTTTCAAATTGACACACCTTATCTCATTGGTACTTCTTCCAGGATTCAGATATACTTAATTTCGACACGACCTCTGAAGCAAAGGACTTGGAAATTGTGGAAAAAGAAAAAAATATGAAACAGAAAAAAAAATATAAAAAGAAGGCACCTGAGAGGGACAATTGCTACTTTTGTGAGACTGAGGTTCTTAATTTTAGTAGACACATTGCAAGATGTCACTCAGCTGAGATAGAGGTGCAGCGATTACTTGCGAAGCCTGTGAAGAGTAAGGAAAGAAAAAATCTAATAACGAGCCTAAGAAAAAAAGGAAATTATTTGAGAAATTCCGAGGTTTGTTCCAAGCCGATGAAAAAACCACCAGGTGGAGATACCAGTGAATATTTGCCTAGCCTTTACTGTCTCGGATTTTACTCTCGTAAGCAGTTGTGG
This sequence comes from Harmonia axyridis, assembly GCF_914767665.1. NCBI lineage: Eukaryota > Metazoa > Arthropoda > Insecta > Coleoptera > Coccinellidae > Harmonia > Harmonia axyridis. The sequence goes on along the minus strand of NC_059502.1, from coordinate 39,823,184 downwards.
CGACACAAGAAGAGGTGCACAGAAAATCCTCACTTGGAGAATAACATAAGCTCCACTTCAGCATTATACTTCAAAAATCATAAAACAGATCCTGATTTACGTGACAAAGTATTTCCTAGAATGAGGCCTGATAAAGTGTCTATAGTTGCCCAACAAGATGCACTTATTTGTGCTTTTGGGTCACGTTATTTGAGGGTTCACCGAAAGAAGCATTTCATAAATGTGACTTCAAGAAAAATGAGGGAACTCTCCCGATTATTAATCGAAGCCAAGAAACTCGATAAATCAATCAACACAATGATGGATATGCTCCAACCTAAATATTATGACACAGTTGTAACAGCTACCAAACTTTGTGCTAAGTATGATAAGTCTACAGAATGTTTTCTGTCGCCAACATTCGCCATGAACATAGCAACTTCATTAAAGCAATGTTGTGACTTGGCAATAGTATTCGCTCTAAAAAGAAAACATATTTATGCAACGGTATCTGCAGCAAACGCTGAATCGGCAATGAAAACTTTCGCACAGCTCATTGAAGCCAACTGGAGGTATGATATCTCAACCGTTGCATCGAATAATCTGCACATAAAAAGATGGAATAAAATAACCATCATACCCTTAGCCAAAGACTTGAAACTGATGAAAAATTACCTGACTACTGAAGCTGATAAAGCCAAACAAAAGTTAAGTAGTGAAAATGAAAACAAATCGGCATACAAAGTTTTAACTGAAACTGTCTATTGTAGGGTGTTATTACTTAATAGAAAGAGGCCAGGAGAATTACAGAGACTATTAATCGATTTATATAATCAATCATCCAAAAGACAAAATTATGAAGAATTTTCCGATGCTATTTCACCTACGGAAAAATTTTTAATGAATCGATTCAAGAGAATTGTTATAAGAGGAAAGAGAAATCGCGGCGTTCCTGTCCTATTCAGCACAGAAGTTCAGAAAGACATCTCAATAATGAATGAAATAAGACACAAATATGTCAGAGAGGAAAACAGATTTTTATTCGCCCTTCCTGACAGCGATTCACATATCGTGGGTTATAAGGTTCTGGCGAAATATGCAAAAGCCTGTGGGGCAGAAAGACACGATGCACTTACATCTACGAGACTAAGGAAGCACCTAGCCACCCTATCACAGATATTCAGCATGACAGATTCGGACTTGGAGCAATTATCAACATTTATGGGACACACTCCTGGAACCCATAAGAATTCTTATAGATTGCCTGATGACGTTTACCAATCATCTAAAATTGTGAAAATTTTGCTCCTCATGGAACAAGGTAATGTATTTGAAACACATAACTCATTGAAAATATTATTGCAACTATTAGTAAGCCAATACTAAATTGGTCAATTATCTTATCATTGCAGTTCAGAAATCACTTACGAAACAATCTCTACGTGGAATTTTATTATTTTATCCCAGAAATAGTATTATATAATACAGTACTTCTCACATGGCAACATGATTGAAGAAGAAATGATGAAAAAGAAAGAATTGATCTATACCTACCATGCATGCATAAGCATATTTGTAAAATAATGATGATTAATATTGTTGGTGGTGAATTAATGTATTTGCTATCAGAATGAAAATAATGAGAGCTTTTCAGAGCAATTTGAATTTCAAAAAAATTTCATGGATTTTTTGTTGTAAGTTGTGTGTACCGTTTATCTTCAATTCCCAAAAAAAAAGCACTAAAAGAGCGCGAATAAACTATTTTCATTCTGAAACCAGGTAAGGTAAACGAGTAGTAACCCAATTTCGAAACAAAATAGTCATATCTGAGATTATTTATTGAATTCTTTTCCTAAGCGAGATATGTCAGACTCAGATTCTGTCCTCTTTTCGATTTTGCTCTGAAGTTCTGTATCTAGTATAGTGTCTACAATTTTGCCAGATTTTCGAAAGATTATCATCCTTCAAATCAGTTAATTCTGTTTATGAATTTGAAATACTCAAACATTTTCGCATTGAAAAAATTTCATTCGGATGATTAAAAACCGATTCAATGGAATTCATTCATTCATTTTGTTAAATCTAGATGCATTAGCCCAGATTAATAAACTTCAGAGCTAAATTCATACAAGAATTATATAGCATGTCATGAAATATTTTCAGGTACATCTGCTTCTTTCAAAGGGAAAACTCTTGATGAAATCGAAGTTGATTTGGAACAGAACCTAGAAGATGAACTAGAACCAGATGAAGATGCCATTCCAAGCGATGTGAATGATGATAGTAATATGGACTACGAAACACTTGAAAGGAGTAGTAGGCAGATTAACATTGAAAGAAGAGAAGAATCTGAGAACGAAAACCAGAAGGATGAGGTTCTGAGAAGAAAGAATAAGAGAAAAAACAACAAAATTCAAAGAACGCCGTGGACAGAGGAACAGAAGAAGGTTGTTAAAGAATTTTTCCAAACCAATATCCGAAATAAAGTAGATACCACCCAAAAGAATCGAGTGTGAAAAACTCATAAGCCAGAATAATGAATTATTGAAGAACAAGGACTGGCTTAAAATTAAGGTTTTCATACAGAATGTATATACCCTTAAATGTAAGGGTTAAAATTGAAAAATTGTATCAATTTCAATAGTTTTTTCTTGAATAAAGGTTCACGAATAGACGAGGTTTAATTTTTTCTTCTTCTTTTTCCTCAGTCAGGATATTGGGGATTCTAGAGCTGACCAGGCATATTATTCTTCTTTTGAATTACATTTGATATTCCTATCCGAATTTTTCTTCGAGAATAAGTATTATTCAATATAAAGCAATCGTTTTTCCACCCCAAGATTAATTTATTCACACTGCCGAAGAATAAACAATATGAGTCGAATGAAAATAAGTGTTATTTTTCCAAAAAACAGATTAGGAAAATACTCGTTCCAGAAGATTAACTATTGATAGATGGGGAATAAAAATGGGGATTATATCATATCAACATCCAATGGTTTTGCATTGTATCGAATAATATATATTATGATATATAGGTATTTATTTTTAGTACTTAGGGCAATTCTTCCTTCTGAATTATTTCACTATAGATCAATGGCGTAACTAGAGTTGACTCATGGGAGGGGTAACCCCACTTTGGAAAAGCAAAATCTTTCTTTCTTTCTTTTTTAAAAAATTTTTGTATTGTTACTTAGAATTTTTTTATTTCTTCTAATCAATGGTGAGGTTATGTCCCCAATAACCACTTCTCGTTACGCCTATGCTATAAATATATACAAATCATCTATCTGAACCTCAACTTGCATAAAAATAATCGTTGAAATTCTGTTGCACTCTCAAATTCTGTGAATTACTTACCGATTCTTGGTAATGAAAATAACTATGGAGGATTTTTTTCTCATTACCAAGCAACGCTAAGTTATTCACAGAATTTGACTGTGTAATCCTATTTTCCTGAAAATTATTATTCAAGTACCTAGAGGTTTTTCGGTCAACTCCATTTTGATTTGATATAAAAAAAAATCGCTAAATGAAAAAATTAAAATTTCGTCAAGTTATTGACAAATCTGACAAAATCGAAGTTCAAGACATTTATGTTTAGGTATGTTGTTATTTTTTGAATATTTCTGTGGAGGGTTCACCTTGGTTATAATTATAGAAAAATTATGCATTAATAGGGGATCGTCGATTTCATATACCTACATGAAATTACCGCATTCCTTTGTGATTATTTCATATCAACATCTGGTATTTTATGACAAATTTTTTCAAAGTCTTGGCCCTATTAACCTAACCAGCCTTGCTTCAAAAAGTAAGTTAGGATTTGTAAGGAGTTATTCGCATGGCTTCGATGGAGAAACCGTTTGATATTTAATGATTCTGTGTACATGTTCCTGTTGGGTAAGAATGAAAGTAAAATCGTGAGGAATATAACAGAAAAATTTTGTGCTGAAGACATTAAAAAAAAATCGTGTTCCATGTTAGAAAAATTTCTTCAAAGAAAATCTCAGAAAAAAATATGAAATTCAAATTGCCAAACAAAAACAAATCATAAACTTTGTAGCTTTTTTTTCATTTCGATTTTGTTTTCAAAAATCCTCACCCTTTCCGTATTGAGTACACAAAAATACTGAGATATGACCTGAATCTGATATTTCTTGAAAGCTTGCACATAACTGACTCCACTCAATTCAATATTTCTCAAGAATGATGTTCAACCCTTGTATCTGGCTTATACTTCGAAAACAAGTCATATGTCATTGGACAAAAAAAATTAGACAGTTGATGGTGAGACACTTATTGTATTTATTCAATAATTTCCTACTGAATATGTTCGATGAAGGTGAACATAAATTTTCTCATTGAAAAATCCAATTTATGCTATTTGTTATTTGAAACACAATTTCATATTCTGTGATCACTTTACATTTTTCAATCCTTCCTAAATCAAAATGTCATCCCTTAAAGCAAAAAAAAAAACGGTGGTCATATGGAACATAAGATTAGATATATGAAACTATTGATTGAATTCTTGTTTTTCTTTACCATACTTCTGAAAATGGATGAAACTTCAATAATACAAACGAGAAGCACCATAATATTCTACCCTATATTTTAGAGAATAAGCATTTCAAATTAGTAGTATTATGTATACTTCTTACACACTAGTTCTCAACATAGATTTTAGCTGACCAATAAAAAAAATGGGTTCTCATTTGAAAAAAATTTTTGGTTGTCTGACTCTGACATTAAAATATAAACAATCTGCATGTTCAATAGAATTTTCAATCAACGTAGGAGAAGCATTGGTATGTCTTCTGATAGAAACTAGAAAATTAGGAATTTTTATGCAAAAATCTGCAAATTGATATCTAACATTGGAATTTTGGAGGTTTTTTTCAGATTTCACACAACTTTTCTGAGAACAATATATAAATAAAATTAAAACAATGTAGAATTCAATGGGTAATCTGATTATCAATGATAAAATGATCAATGAAAGTTAGTATCAATTCCAGTTAAACCGAAAGTCGAACGAATCTGAAATTATTTCCAAGTATTTATCTCTTATAACAGAGCTTAAATATAAGAGTTTATCTTTAGTCTTTCTCTGAAATATTCTAACGAACGGTCTTTGCGAATCACCCTGGAGGTATCGGGTTGTCAGTCAATGAGCTTGATGTTCATATTAACCTCTTCATTGTTACAGCCTGTAATATTTCAATGTTCATTTTTGTGCTCTGAAGAAGGCAAAGTGTTCATCCGAAAGCTAGGCTGGTCAATATGAACATATGAACAAGTTTGAAAGCATATTCCTAATTTCCATGATTCTCAAGTGAGAATTCAATAAAGTCTACTGATTATGAGCTGAAAATGAAAGAAATTCCTGCGATGGACCATAAAATCTATCTGTTATGATTATTCCTAATATTTTCTTAACTGACTTGAGCAAAGGAAGTGGAAATTGAGAGGGAAGAAGACTGAAATCGAGGTTACTCGATAGGTGAAGTCATCTCATTAATTCTTTCTCTCTAAGTCTAGTTGTCATTGAATTACGATTGACTTATGTTTTTCCTATTAATTCATCATAAAGAATGAGAATATTCATAATAAATAATGATCCGAAATTTGTAAATCATGAATCCTTGATGAAAATATGGAGGTTTTGAAGGTTTCGAGAATGAAAAAATTTGAAAAATTAGATGAAATATATTCCCATTTCCTCAAAAAGTAAAAAATTCGATGAACTGATAATAAAAAAGAGGTATTTTAAGTAGATACCAATATCAATAGAATTTTAGAGGGAAAGAAACTTCAATTTTGAGGAAGTTTCACACGGAAAAGCTTTTTTTATGCATTTTCATATTTTGAAAACTTGGTTCTTCATAGGCGGTTATCTCATCACTCATCAATAAAGCAAACTGACAGAAATATAATAATCATTTCATAAAATGTTTACAATACATGATTATTCATAACTGAAACCTCATTTTTTGGAATATGACAATTAGGAACTTTCCAAGTAAATATGACATAACCTGTTAATCAATAATCAATTACAATAATTATTTTCTACCATTCAGAACTGAATTCGTTATAATTCGATGTGAAAATCTCGGCACCGTCCATGTATACTGCATTTCGTTTTCATTTTTGGAGAAAAATATCCTGCATATAAAATCGTATAACGTTACACCCCCCCCCCCCCAATATTAATGAAGGATCAGAATAACGAAGCAGGCACCTCTCCGAATGCGTAATACAAATAAAACGTTTGGTCGTCAAATGAACTCATTGAATACAGTTGGGTGCATATACGTATCCGAGTCAATAGAACTTGTGCAGACGCTAAAAGGCAACACTGTGGGACGTCTAAGATACACAGGATGTACGCATTATATACTTTCGGTCGTCAAATTGAAAGAGGATGAAAGGGTATGAGATAGCACTGAAATAACTGAAAAAAAAAATGGTGTATGAGAAAAACTGAGTACGGTTACTGAACCCACAGGGGCATACTTCATTATATATCTGATGAAATTTACAAAAAGCCGACTATTTCTGATGGACGTTGTAAGCCTAGATTTATACTGGACGTCTATCAGCACCAGGATTTATATATATATATATATATATATATATATATATATATATATATATATATATATATATATATATATATATATATATATATATATATTCTAACGAAAATAAGAACACGCCGCATCACAGAGAAGGAAGGGATAACACCGATGAAGATGTAGAAACCGAACCGCGATACAATCTGCGGCGCTGGAAGGCACCTCCTAATTAGTATCAAATGTATTCTTGATAAAGACACATGTTATTATATATATATATATAAGAGAAAATTTGAAATAAGGAAGTAGTCTGAAAATATTTTGGGGAGAGAGATCATTTTCTCAAACCCCAACATGCAAATTTTCAGCAAAAATTGGGATCAGTTTTCCATAAACTCCTAATAGGCCATCGCGGTGAATCACCCTGTATTTATAAGATAATTGCATTTGCATATTATAGCTATCTTGTAAAACACATATTCACAAGTATTAGAAGGAGTGAATGTTAGATTAATAATAGTAGTATGTAATACCAAGTGACGGCAATACTGAGAATAGCATTAGAATAAAAGCAAAGGCAATATGTTAATATGACTGATATTAAAATGGAATGCATAAGAGGAGTTTCGCTGGCTTGGTGAAAAGAGGTCTAGAAAATCGGCTTCATTTATTTTGGATAAAATTATTGTTTTTCATATATACAGGTATTGTTTCAATACGCGTGCATATGAAAAACTTATTTATTTATTTATTTATTCAATGTCAACGGATTATATCGAAGATCCTTTTGACAAAATTATAAAAAAAGAAAATTCCAGTAGTAACAAATTTGCTAACACAAATACAGCAATATGAAATGAAAAACAGTTCCATGCAAATATAAGAACACACAAATTTAGCATCAGAAAAATGGATTTTCATTAGAAATAACGATTAACAATCGACCTTAGCTCTTTCTTAAATATTCTCAAATTATTAGTATGTAGCGCAGCTGTGGGCACAACAATTTTGTTCCACTTCCTCCTTAACCTAAAAATGGCCGAGCCATAAATATAATTATTATGAGTTCCACGCTCAATAAGCTATCTTGCACATCTAAGCTCATAAGGAACCTCCCTTTTAGCCAAAAACTCGAGAACACCCTCGCAATTTACAAGACCCATTAGTGCTTTTTTAATGAAATAAACATCATGACAGTCACACATGTGCATCAGCCGTGTAAAAATCGAATTTATTCAAGTGAAGAGTCAGTTTAAAATTGCGGAAAACAATATTTCTGATCACCCGACATTCAACGCCGACGACTTCGAGACATTCTATACTTCGGAGATGTCGCAAACAGGCGATGAAACAACGCAAGATACTTCGGCAATGGAAGAGGAAACAAATAATCAATTCCAAACAGTAACAAGGAAAAAACGGAAGAAGAAAGGTAGAGAATCCAAACTACCTTCTAAAAAGAAAGACGAAAAAGCATCCCCAGAAGTGAATAGTCAACAAACGGCACTTAATCCTTACGTATTCAAAGTTCAAAATACGCAAAAAAAACCTATCAACAAAACTCCAATCCTTAAAACATGAACACTGATAAAAGAGCAACAGATAAACACGCATCTGGAAATAAAAATACAATACACAAAACATTTGAGAACCTGTTTCTCATGAATACACTACCCAACACAACAAGAGTACAAATTGCGAATTCATGGATTTAAATATTTCCTAATAATACAGATATAATATTGCAAACAAGACAAGGATTCATAGTTAAATCAGACAACACTAAAAATAACTTAACTAGAGCTCTTGAATACCTTAAAAAGAGAAAATAATATTGAATTGTTATGGCACAACAGAAAATAAAAAATTTGACCCAACTAAAAGATCAACTGAATCTTACTCCGCTGATCTCACACGTGGATATAGAAATAGAAGAGCAAATCGCTATGGTTTTGAACGAAAATCAAACAACACCGATAAACGGATTATCTCCAAGAAAACAAACAGAGCATCACTTTTTATTAGAATTACCACAGGAGATATCGCATCTTATGAAAGGCTAATAAATGAAGGAATTTATTACAAATGTAGACACTACACTGCAAATCCAAGTCACCCACCCGACCCTATTCCAATACCTTGTACAAAATGTTCACTATTCACACATAGAACAGAAGACTGCAAAGAACCTGTGAAGATTCGATCAATAAACAAAAAAACCGCTGAAATTGGCAAAGTCAAAACTGACACAAGTAGGATCCACCAAAGCATAACAATCCACGATTACATCATTGAAACATACATTAATAAAATTAACAAGCCAAAGAATACGGATAGACAAATACTTATACAAAAACTGCAAAAACGATTCATGGAAACCTATCGAATAAACACAATACCAACTTTTGTGGGAAACAGGCTATATGTGCTGATGTTCGATATGGAAAAGGAACCCAGAACAATCGAAACTGAACCATCAGAAGAAACACAACTTCACAGAACTATAAATGATTAAGATAATTTATTGTGATATAAACAGTTTGAATAATAAAAAAAAACAGATACGTCACTATATAGAAGAAAACAAAATAAATTGTGCAATGTTTGTAGAAACCAAAACAAATGAGAAAAACACTTTCGGCTACAGGCACTGGAGAACAATATGTAAGCATGGAACTATACTAGACCAGAACGTCCGCGGAGAAACAATGGTGCTGGCTGAAAAAATAGTCCAAATTGGAAAAAGCAATCCACCACATTTTAACAACCCATGGAATGACGTCCTGCACTTCACAGTCCCCTTCAAAAATGATAAACTCCATATATTCCTGGTATACATGCATCACTCTAGCAGACTAATCGAAGAGAATTTATTTGTAAAAGCATCTCAGTACAGATATGCTATAATTTTGGGAAATTTCAACAGGAACACCCGAAGAAAAACCCAACTTTGCAATTTTATGAAAAACTCTGACTTCACCAAGATAGACACTCCTCCGACATTCATAACCTTAACCCTGACCTAGGTTCTGACCACATTGCAATCGAATTCACAATAAATACCAACAGAAACCCAATAAGATAACCAATCATGGAAGAAGAATATTGCAAGGCCCTATTTTTCTCAATTACAGGCAGAAACAAATATAGAACCAATCATGGAAGAAGAATATTACAAGGCCCTATATCACGGAAAAAACACAACACCTGGATATGACAATATCCCCAGAGGAATATTGAGGAAACTGGAGCCCCCTATACATAGCCATATAATTAAAATATATAATTTCTGCATCACCAACTCTTACTTCCCCAATGAATGGAAAAAAGGAATCCTTATCACCATAGCAAAAACCAATACAGACCACTCAAAAATAGAAAACTACAGGCCTATAACATTACTCCCAGTTTTGGGAAAAAATTTTGAAAAAATTCTAGCAGAGAGGATCCGTACAGCAGTAAGAAAGTCCATACCTTCATACCAATTTGGATTCAAAAGTCAAATCTCCACAACTCATCCCCTAACAATCTTAACATCAAATGTCCAATGTAATAGGAAAAATGGAAAAAAGTCGGCAGCCCTATTTATTGACATTCAAAAAGCACTCGACAGTGTTTGGCACAATGGACTCCTATTCAAATTACACCAACTACAATGTCCAATATACCTCCTGAAATTTATTTCCAATTTTCTATCAGGAAGAACTTAACAGATTAAAGTGAAAACACAAACTTCAGCTCCATTTGTGCCACAACAAGGTACTCCACAAGGTTCACCACAATCACAATCAAGAATCAGAATACCATATTAACAAACAAGCATATATGCTGCAATTTGCAGACGATACAACACTCATTGCACATGATACCACGATTAACAACTGTATGGAAAAACTACAAAAACTAACAGACACACTGTAGCATGGATGAGACGCTGGAGAATTCAAGCAAACCCTACGAAATCGAGACTTTTGATTTTTAACTACAAAATTGAACATAACTTGTTGGGATGCAACAAATATATTCTATGGTGGAACATTTGGCGCGATGTCTCCGCTATCCCCGCCACGACGCGATGAAGAGGTCCAGGACGCGGTCAGCTGGTATAGTCAGTTCGTCCCAAACCATCGACCGGTGATCGTCTCCGTATAATTCATGTTGTTACAATTACGTATTTATTTCATTGTTCATTTGCGAAAGAATATTATTACTACATTCACTGTGTTTACTCAATAAACTTATTAAACCAAATAAACATTTAATTAACCCAAAAGGTTATGGGCTCTCTGTGACTATTTTTCGTGAGTGAATGAACAGTTTTGAGTGAAAAACAGTTATCAAGCAGTTTCAAAGTGCACCAGTTAAAGCAGAAAACATGGGTGACATGTATCGTTCCTCTATACAGAAGTTAAATACGGATAATTACGGAATATGGAGTAAAAAAATGGAACTACTTCTCATAAGGGAAAAAGTCTGGGAAGTTGTAAGTAAAGAGAAACCCATATTTAATAATACTGAAAAAGATAACGAGCAGGCATGGCAAGACAAGGATGATTTAGCAAGATCATCAATAGGTCTTCTGATCGAGGACAGTCAGTTTTTACACATACAGGATTGTAAAACTGCAAAGGACTATTGGGACAAACTCAAGGATTACCATCAGAAATCAACATATGCAGGAATTATATATTTATACAGAAAGCTGTTCAATCTTCGTCTGCAAGAACATCATACAGGTACTTACCCTTTTCAACAAACTTAATGCATTAGGAGAAGAATTGAAAGACAAGTTTAAAGCTACGTTACTTCTCACCAGTTTGCCGGAATCCTATAACTCGCTTATCACTTCTCTAGGAGATCAGAAAAATGAAAATTTTACACTTGATGCTGTAAAAAGCCGAGTTATTGATGAATACAGTCGGAGAAAAGAAAACACATCAGGGAACAGTGAGGCAGTTCTAAAAACAGTGCAGTCTAAAGAAAAGAATTATCAAAGAACAAAGGATATAACATGTTTTTTCTGCAAGAAGCCAGGTCAGAAGAAAGAATGTTTTGGCTACAAGAAATGGAAGAATAATCAGAAGAATAAAGAAAATAAAGAAAAAGAACAGGCCAGTATAGCAACGGAAGAATTACTTCTAAGAAAGTATTGTGAAGATTCTGTAAAATCAACAAATGGATAGTATGTAGACTCAGGTGCCACAGGTCACATGACCGGTTCGAAAGAATTGTTCCACTATCTAGATGAGACGCAGAAAGGATGTATACAGTTGGCAGAAGAAGATTAAATTTGTAAGATGGAAGGTAAAGGATCAATACTCATTAAATGCTGTGTCGATGACCAGGTGAGTGAAATATTTTTGAAAGACGTTCTGTATGCACCATCTCTCAAATCTAGTCTATTATCAGTGAAGAAGCTTGCTATAAATGGCTATAAAGTAGATTTTAAGGAAAATGTATGCAACATCATGAAGGATGAAAGAATCTTAGCAAAGGCATATACAGGTAATAGACAGGAGGATCTCTACAGGGTGAACACAATAACTGAACGAGCTAAAGCAGCCATGGACTCAGAGAAGCATGGTGAAAACTGCTACCACATCTGGCACAGGCGTTTCGGTCACAGGGATACCAAGGCAATAAAAGATTTAGTCAAAAAGGATCTTGTTTCAGGATTGAAAATTCGGGACTGTGGATTAGAAAGCATTTGTGGACACTGCCTGGAAGGAAAGATGGCAAGAAAACCATTTCCCAAAGAAAGTAAAAAGAAGACTCAAGCTATACTCGATCTTATACACACGGATGTTTGTGGACCCATGCAGACAGAATCACCTGCTGGAAAAAGGTATGTGATGACTATTATTGATGACTATTCGAGATTTGCATTTGTATATTTTTTAAAACAAAAAAGCGAGGCTGGAAAGTATATAAAAGATTTCATCAAAGAAATGAAAACACAGCATAAAAAAGTTCCAAAATGCATCAGGTCAGATCGAGGACGGGAATACGTAAATTCAGATCTAATTAATTACTTAAAGAGTCAAGGAACAAAAATTCAATACACAGCTCCCTATTCACCACAACAAAACGGCGTTGCTGAAAGAAAGAATAGATATTTGATCGAAATGGCAAGATGCATGTTATTAGACGCAAAGTTAAAAAGAAAATTTTGGGCAGAGGCAGTAAATACAGCAAATTTTTTGCAAAATAGATTGCCCACAAGAACTCGTGAAAAAACGCCATATGAAATTTGGAATTCAAGGAAACCAGACGTAAGTTATTTCCACATTTTTGGCTGCGAAGTTTATGCCCATATTCCAGACGAATTACGCCGAAAACTGGACGTAAAAGCTGAAAAATACATCTTTTTAGGGTATTCAGAACAGTCGAAAGCCTACAAACTTTTGAATAAGAAAACAGAAAAAATAAAAATCAATCGAGATGTAGTATTTCTTGATAAATATGATAACACCAGTGAGGAAATTGATAATAGTATGGTCGAAATTGATTTTTCACAAGAAGATGTCAAGCAATCGACAACGGAGAGCAGTTCAAGTGATGAATCTGCCCAGAAGCAACTTCAAGTAGAGCCAGAGTGCAGAAGATCAACAAGAAAGAATCGGGGTGTACCTCCAGGTCGCTATCTTGATGCAACAAGTTTGACTGCAGAAATAGAAGATGATCCAAGAACAAGAAAAGAAGCACTTGACAGACCTGATAAAGAAGAATGGATAAAGGCTATGGATGAAGAGTTAAGTTCTCTGAAACATAACAATACATGGACCATCGTTGAGACCCCAAAGGGTGCATACATAGTTAGCTGCAAATGGGTATATAAAACCAAAAGACATTCGAGAGGTGAAGTCGAACGCTACAAAGCAAGACTTGTAGCTCGTGGTTTCTCTCAAAAATTTGACACAGACTACGATGAAGTATTTGCACCAGTTGTTCGACAGACAACATTAAAAGTTTTACTGACTATAGCAGGAAAGAAGAATTTAATCATCAAACACTTTGATGCAAAATCAGCATTCCTAAATGGAGATTTGCAGAAAGAAATCTACATGCAGCAACCCAAAGGATATGCAGTGGCAGGTAAAGAAAAATATGTTTGCAGGCTTGAGAGGGGGGATATATGGTTTGAAGCAAGCTGCAAACATATGGTATGAAAAGTTAAGGAATGTTTTAAAATATTATGATTTTAGCCAGAGTAGGGAGGACCAATGTTTGTTTACGAAAAAGATGAAAGATGATACATTGTACTTGATTGTACACGTTGAAGATTTCTTGATTGCAGCAGAGAAGGAAGAGAACGTTGACAAAGTTGCTGTATACTTGAAGACGAATTTCGAATTAATCGATCTTGGAAACATAAGCAAATATTTGGGAATAAACATCCGAAAAAATAGTGAAGGATATTTCTGTATGAATCAGTCCGACTATATCAAGAATATTTTGACCAGGTTTGGGTTGCAAGAAGCCAAACCATCAAACATTCCTATGGATACAGGATATCAAAAACACAGAAAAGAAACTCCGTTAATGCAGAATAATGAGAAGTACCAACAATTAATTGGAACACTCTTATATTTATCTGTTAACACAAGACCAGATATCGCAGCAAGTGTTTCAATTATGAGCCAATTTAACAGGTGTCCTACAGAAATGGACTGGACCGAGGTAAAGAGAATATGCCGATATCTAAAAAGGAACTATCAATTATGAACTTGTACTTGGCGGTCACAATGCTGAAGAGAAGAACTTGGTAGGTTACTCGGATGCTGACTGGGCTAGTACGAAGGAGGATAGAAAATCTAACAGCGGATATGTGTTCAAATTATGGAACTCTACAATCAGCTGGGGTTGCCGCAAGCAAGCTTCAGTTTCTTTATCATCAACTGAGGCAGAATACCATGCCCGGGCAGATGCAGTACAAGAAGGTATGTGGATTAACCGACTGTTGAATGATTTTAAGATAAACACTCAGAGTAAATTTCGCATCTATGAAGATAACCAGAGTTGTCTAAAAATTATAGAAAATAATAAATTCATAGAACGAAGCATATAGACACCAAATTTAACTTCATCAAGGATTTGAAGGAGAAAAATTTAGTAGAATTACAGTACTGTCCTACCAACCAGAACATCGCAGATATGTTAACGAAACCTCTGGATAGGATTAAGCTGCAGAGAATGGCTGAGGAGTGCGGGCTGGCAGTGCATCCTCAGTAACATATCATTTGTTGAGGACGGGTGTTGGGATGCAACAAATATATTCTATGGTGGAACATTTGGCGCGATGTATCCGCTATCCCCGCCACGACGCGATGAAGAGGTCCAGGACGCGGTCAGCTGGTATAGTCAGTTCGTCCCAACGACCATCGACCGGTGAACGTCTCCGTATAATTCATGTTGTTACAATTACGTATTTATTTCATTGTTCATTTGCGAAAGAATATTATTACTACATTCACTGTGTTTACTCAATAAACTTATTAAACCAAATAAACATTTAATTAACCCAAAATAACTCCAAGACAATTTTGTTCGGAAATTGCACAATTACACCCACAAATATGTGTAAATACCTCGGTATCAAATTAGATCAAAAACTAAATTTTAAAACCCACATAATAACACAAAAGAGAACAGCTATTACCCGAGCCGGACATTTCAGATCGCTCACATATAAAAATCTAGGAATTAGCACCAAAACGGCGAGCAAAATATACAAGATGATATGCAGATCCTTACTGAAATATGGACACATAGCATTCTTGAACATCCCAAAGACAACAATGAAAAACATAAAAGTTGCCGAAAGAACTTGCCTTAGAAAAATTACCAAACTGAGACACCCAAACAATCCACTGCACAACCCATCTAACCAACTGCTATACGAAACTACAGAAGTAGAACCAATAATGGGAAGACTCGAAAAACTTGGCAAAAAGTTCATCACTAACCAGAATAACATAAATATGATGAATCCACTGATACACAGCTACCAAAGGACAACACCACCGAAAGCCAAAGTACCGGCACTCCCAATCTTTGAATATATGAAATCTCTTTGAATGACAACAATAAAGCAACTGCACCAAAGGCAAAGTCACCACTCTTCAAACGCAAATAGAATAATAGTTTTTTTGTTAAATATGTTTCCTGATAATTAATAGAATGTAATATAAAAATGTGTATAACTGGTTGGAAGACTGCGGTCGATAACTATTGGATTGAAAATTCAATAAATCTTATCGTAGACCTAATAATAAAACCCAGAGTCCTATAAGTCTTAGAGACAGTGGCATTAAGGTGCAAGTCAAATGCGAAATCACTCTGGTGAATTACACCCAGATCCTTGATATTGCAAACATTTTCAAGAATTTGACCATTAACAGAATAATTAAAAATAAGTTTGTTATTTAGATTTCTAACAATCGGAAAAAAACTTTACATTTGGCACAATTTAGTTTGATTTAGTTAATAGAAGACCAATTGTATATTAGGTCCAAATCTTTCTGCAACTTAATCTGGTCGTAGAAGCACCTAACTCTGCAGAAAATTTTTATGTCATCAGCAAAGATTAGGACGACAGCAAACTTAAGAGAATCGGACACATCATTGATGAACAATATGAACAGCAATGGACCCAGGTGAGAGCCCTGAGGCACACCCGATGTTGCAATAAACTGATCAGATAAACTCCCTCTAATGCGTACTCGAAGTTCACGACCTGCAAGGTAGGATAATAACCACTTCAGAGTGCCACCGCTCCAAACTTAGATAATTTATAAATAAAAAGGTTATGATTGGCTGAAGCCTTTGCGAAATACAAATAAATAGAATCCACCTGTTTAACGTCGTCAGGGCAAGATGCATCATTGAGTGTATCAGCAATAAAATTATTATAAAATATAAAGTTGGTAATAATAGACCTCCCCTTGACAAATCCATGCTGATTTTGAATTATAAACCAAAGACACAATTCAGAGAGCTTCACAGCAACAACGGAATCAAAAATCTTAGAAATAGTACCAATAATGGCAATAGTCCAATAGTTCATGACATCGCATTTGTTGCCAGCTTTGAATATTGGGGTTATAAAAGTTTTCTTCCACAAAGTGGGCATCAGGGATTGCTGATATAAACAGTAAAGCGGTTCAATTATTGCACTAGAACAATTTTTAACTAATAAAGTAGACAAACCATCTGGCCCAACAGAGTCAGATTCTTTCAGATTTTTAATAGTTAAAGCAATCTCCTCCCTAACAATAGTGAAATCAAGTTCCCCATTCAAATATAACTGATGCTGAAAAGAGGTGTTTGCATTTAAATAAACCAATTCAAAATTCTTAGCAAACAAATTACATGCAGATTTACCACTTTGACCAAATTCACCATTAAAAAATACCTCTTCAGGAATATTATTAGACGTTGATAAAAAATTTACATAAGTTTATTTCAACATAATTAGCTCTCCAAAAGTCTTGTTCACTCTTCACCGCCCTAATTTCACCGCTGCACCCAAAAGAAACTTCAAAAAGCACCTGATTATGATGAAGGTCCAAAGGAACCAAAGAATCAGAAGTCAACCAAACGAACACAGTCGTCCCGAAGCGACGAGAACGCTAAATCCAAAGTATAACCCTTGGTAGCATGCACAGGAAAATATTGGCACATTCCAGGATAAGAAAAAAAATTCACCAAAAGATTCACGTTTTCATGAACACTTGAGTCAGAGCAGTTACAGATGGCAAGCAGATCATCTGACAGTTCACTATAATTTGACCAAATAGTCTCTCTCAAATTATAATCACCCAAGAAAATGAATTCATGGTCGACAAACTCCCGAACCAATTTGTCAATGGTTTGAACATGTGCATTGTAGGTGTCAACAACCACATAAAAGCACCCAACCAATAGATTCCCCGATTCGCCGCAGACCTCCACAAACAATTCCTCAATGATCTCACCAGACAAGACAAGTTTGGCCTTCAAGTGATTTCTAACTGCAATCAATAACCCACCCCCATTCAGTGCATTATTATTATTATATCTGTCTCTACGAAAAACAGTGTAATTGTTCAGAACCAATTCTGCATCCAATATGCCAGGGTGAAGCCATGTTTCGACAAGGCAAACTACGTCCGGTAAGGGTGATAATAAACCAATGTTAAGCTTAAGTAAATCGAGCTTGGTACGCATGCCCCGAACATACTGATAATATATGATGAGATCATTGACCGTTGACTTTACATGTTTTTTGTATCCTCAATAGCACTTCCACCAGAATCGTTGTTCCCAGCAGACCGTTCCTTACATAGAGATGGTGCAGTAACCAGAACTGGATTCCCATTATGAAACCTAACAAACTGAATTTTATTGTTCCTCCTGTTTGCCTCACCACCATTAAATACTTTAGCTTGATTTTTTAATAGGTTAAATCTATCACGTTGCAGCTTGGTGAAATCATACGAGATATAAACAGATTTGGGCACCAGACGCCAATGAGTAATCACATTTGTAACATCAGCGCGAGTATCAAACCTTACAAGTATCGGACGGACTTTAATCAGCATCAAATACACCCAAACGCTTGACATCTTTTAGGTCGAGTTTGGTGCCAATATTATTAATATTTTTGAGAACATCAAACACCTGCTTTGAATCATAGTCACGTTTCAGACCATTTTCCGCAGATTTAATCTGCTCTGGAACATTATACAGGGTGTGGCGTAATTAATGGATAATCCTGTACTGGCGAATATGAGAGGTCATGGCCGACCAGAAAATGTAAAGTTATGTTCAGTAAAAATATTATAGTTTTCGAGATATCGGACAATTTCATTTTTTTCTAAAAAGTGCACCTTTATTCACTAATTTCAATGATGTGATCACAAATCTTGTTATTTCTTTGGGCATTGTTTTTTATTTTACTCTCAGATAGCTGTACTATGAGATAAACTACCAAATTCCTACCATCTTGCTTAATTTAGAAAAAAAAAAGTTGGATAATCCTCATGTTTGCACTTTTTAGAAAAAATGAAATTGTCCGATATCTCGAAAACTATGATATTTTTACTGAACATAACTTTACATTTTCTGGTCGGCCATGACCTCCCCTATTCGCCAGTACAGGATTATCCATTAATTACACCACACCCTGTATTTGAGAATATTGTTCTCAGGATATTTACTGTCAGAAATCTCTTTCATGATCAAATCAGCATTCGCCAATGTTCCAATGTCCACAGTGGGGAGCTCAACCAGCCTTGAACAGAAATATCGTTCTCCAATATTTTGACCCTTTCTTCAAGGATGCCTATAGACCGTTTGATATCATCATGCTCTACACCAATCACTCTGGTGAGATCATCTTGAGACTGCTTTATTTCAGAAATTTCCTCATTAATTCCAGGAATTACCACCTTTGTAAGCTTTTTTATATTATCATTCAAGCAATTTATCCACTGATGCCTGGAGATTTGAAATAACTTCAACTAGTTGAGGAGTTATGCCACCATTATCACGACACTCTTTGCAGCGATAAAGCATGAGACGTCTGGACTTGAGTTTCAAAACACGAACTTCAGATACTGTAGTTAAAGAGCAATTTTTGCCAAATCCCTCATTAGCCTTTTCATTGCAGTGAAACATAGACAAGTAAACACAACATGTGGCAATAAAGTCACCCTCCATAAAGGAACCTTTACAGCCCTCACACACAGACATTATAATGTATTGGTGTGTTCTCAAAAGCCACCCTCAAACGCGATTGTTCGAAGATTGCCTGTATTATGAACTTAAACAAAATTGTAAGTAAGGAATGAACATGAGAAACAAACCTTCACTTGACTGTGGCTCGTCAGAGAAACTTTTGCGACAAACACAGGAGGCCGAGAATAAGAATAGGAAATACAGATGGAAAGAACAGAGGAATTTTTCAGTGACCCCATACAACAATCTACGCCGTCTATTTACACTTTATAAGGTTCCGCGAATCCAAGCTTATCTACTCTACATATATATACACTGATATTCGGAAAATGAATGAATCATTAACACGAAGCAAATTGAATCAACTATTTCGGACCGCATCCGATCGATAATATGCAACAAATATGGACAGCAACACAAGGAATTAGAATGTACAACAAGTTTACCACCAAGGTGTACTGGCATAAAATGCCCAAAAAGACCAGTTCAGCCCATAGAAGGTATTCCAAACATCAAAATGAGATCAATAAATAAAAAATCAGCTGATATGGATATTTAAAAAGTGGAAAAAAGCAGAATACACAAAGCTATTACAATACATGATCACATCATAGAAACATACATACACAAAATCAACAAACCCAAAAATATTGAAAGACAACAACGGATTCAAAAACTCCAGAGACGCTTCATCGACAGCTACAATATTAGCACGGTACCCACTTTTGTTGGTAACATACTTTATGTACTCATGATTGACCTCGAGAATGAGAACAAAACAGTGGATACAGAGCCAGCGGAGGGGGTGCAGCTATATGGGGACATTCATGCTTAAATTTTTGTATGCAAACATTAACAACTATATCAACAAAAAAGAGTTGATCCGATATTATCTTGAGCATAACAATGTTTACTGCACAATGTTTGTGGAAACTAGAACTAATGCAACCACCAACATTCAATACAGGGATTGGAGAACATTGTTCAAACATGGAAGTATATTGAACCAAAACACCAGAGGAGGTGCACTAGTGCAGGCTTCTAACAGAGTATAAATTGGTAGAAACAATCCGTCCCACTTCAAAAACCCATGGAACGATGTTCTGCATTTTACTGTTCCTTTCAATAACGAAAAAATCCATATGTTTCTGGTCTACATACACCACTCCAGCCGACTTGTTGAGGAAAATTTACTGGTGAAAGCATCACAATATAAATATTCCATTATTCTAGGAGACTTCAACGTGAACAACCGAAAAAAAACTCAAATTAACAACTTCCTCAGAAACTCAGATTTCATCAAATTGGATACACCACCAACATTCCTAATGGAAAACAACCCAGACTCCACACCAGACTCGCTAATGTAATATAAAAGATAATATTCAGAACATAACTCTTACCCCAGACTTAGGATCCGATCACCTTGGAATTGAATTCTCAATTGATATAAAAAAACAGCCTGAAGAATACACTCAAGAGACCAAATTACTTTATGAAAAATGCAACATTAAAGAAGTGAATAAAATAATGCTTGAAGTGATTGAACCCCAAATTGAAATGACCCCTGAGTACATAACTTTTTTCCACAACACTCTATCAAGAATAATAACAGAGGTACTTAACCAAACCCTTCCTCCCTACATCATAAAGTTGATAAGAACAAAAAAACAATTGTTTCGTGAATACCAGACTAACCAAGATCCAAGTTTAAAACGAAAATTCAACAAATTGAATAGGGATATTCATAACATGATCTTGCAATACAGATCCAATAAATATCTAGAGGCTTGCAAAGAAATCGAAGATCAAAAAGGCAGGACATACTGGAGAACAATTAAAAAACTTGCAAAGTACACAACCCATCAACTTTCAAATCCAATACAATCTCTCATTAAGGATAAAGATATTGCTGATGCTTTCGCAAAACATTTTGAAAAGCTGTTTGAAAAATCCGCAAACAAAGAATTCAATGAGGAGCATAGGAAGCAAATAGAGAATTGGTACAAAAATGAACTACCCCAGATTCCATCAGAGATAACATTTGAACCTATCCTAGAAGAAGAATACTATACGGCACTCAACCATGGTAAGAACACAACACCTGGCTATGACAACATTCCAAGAAAAATACTGAGGAACCTAGACCCTTTAGTTTACGATATTATAATCAAAATTTATAATTATTGTCTCTCTCATTCCCTCTTTCCAAGTGAATGGAAAAAAGGCATTTCGATTACCATCCCCAAGGCAAATACAGATAATTCTAACATAGAGAACTACAGGCCTATTACACTTCTACCTACATTGGGAAAAAAATTTGAAAAAATATTGGCAGAGAGAATATGCAATGAGATAGGAAAATATATACACCATGTCAATTCGGGTTTAAAAAGAAGACATCGACTGTGCACCCTTTAACTATACTCACTTCAAATGTTCAATGCAATAGAAAAATGGGAAATAAAACAGCTGCTATATTTATGGACATTCAAAAAGCTTTTGACAGTGTCTGACACGCCGGTCTTATCTCCAAAATTTTCCATCTAAAGTGTCCCATTTATTTGATAAAAATTATAAACAATTTCCTTCTAGACAGAAAATTACAAGTCCGGGTCAAAGGTGAAACCTCAGAAAAATTTACAACAGCACAAGGACTACCACAAGGCTCACCACTCTCTCCTCTACTTTACAATTTGTTCTGCAGTGACTTGTACAGACAATCTAATTTCAGAAACCAGGACATCGACAGTCTACAGTATGTTCTCCAATTTGCTGATGACACAACTTTAATATCCCACCACAAAACACTGAAAGAGTGTATGAAAGGTCTACAGAAGTTGGCGGATATAACAGTGGCATGGGTGAGACGTTGGAGAATACAACCTAACCCAAGGAAATCAAAACTCGTCATTTTTAACCATAAAATCAATGCCAACTCTCCTAATATAAAACTTGGAAGTGACACAATAACTCCAACAGATTCCTCCAAATACCTAGGCATAAAGATTGATAACAAGTTGAACTTCAAAGCACACTTAAAACTTCAAAAGAAAAAAGCCATAACACAAGCTGGGCATTTTAGATCTCTTACATATAAAAACAAAGGAATCAGTAGTAAAACAGCTATATAAAATGATATGCAGACCTTTATTGGACTGTGGACATATAATCTTCTCAAATTCGACAAAAACAGCTCTGAATGCAATTGAGGTAGCGGAAAGAACTTGCTTACGTAAGATTACAAAAAAAAGCTTTTATATCAGACAACGGGAATAGAACCAATACTGGAAAGAATGCAAAAACTAAGCAAAAAATTTATCAATAATAATAATATCAACATAATGGAGCCATTGATACAACATTTCAGCAGACCAACTACACCAATGGCAAAGTTGCCAGCTTTGCCACTTTTCGAACACTTGGAATCACTAGGATGATGTTTATTTTTATTTTTTTAATACTCATAAATAATATGTTATATAAAAATGTATGCAACTGGCTGGAAGACTGGTTGATAGCCATTTGATTTATCAATAAATTTAATTTCTCTCTCTCTCTATTTTGAAAGTATTCCTACTATTCACACATGTACACCGTAAGTATATATTCTTATATTATTATTATTCTTTCATTCAAAATAAAAGGGGAATAAACATTTGAAGGTGATTTTCTAGACCTCTTACAAAATGGATAGTTTTGCGCCAAGCCAGCAGATTAAGATTTAGGTATAAATTGAAAAAATTATATGATAAAGAGGAAATTTGATAGAAAGTATTAGTTGAAGTAGTGTAGTTAATTTCAACAGAAACCTCACACAGATTGAGCTTT
The DNA here is from genome assembly GCF_914767665.1 of Harmonia axyridis. NCBI lineage: Eukaryota > Metazoa > Arthropoda > Insecta > Coleoptera > Coccinellidae > Harmonia > Harmonia axyridis. The sequence continues at coordinate 39,800,070 of NC_059502.1, read as the reverse complement.
CATCCTTCGAAACATGGTCATTCGGTCTTTAGTTCTTGCTATGTTAAGACTACCACATTGCTTCCATCCAGTTTGCAATCCTTTAGAATGTAATGTTTCATAAAGATCCACACTAGATCTTGTCAATTTTACTTGTGCAAGGCTAGGTTTAAAAACACCAACTAATCCAGATGTATTCCAAGTTGTTCCTCCTCCAACTCTATTCAAAACATAAAGTACGATTCAGAAGTCATTGGTCTTTTACTATGTTATTTAAAACACAAGAGAAAGTTTCAAAATAACGGATATAAAAAAGTATATTTAGAAATAGGTATGAGAGAAATTCGAGAAAATTTATAGATTTTCAAGAATGAATTCCTCAAAAATGAAAAATATATATTTGATTAGACGCTAGTGGTTACAAACCTGTTTTTCTCTATCAGAACTGTTTCCTGTCCCCATCCTAAAACTGCAAGATGATATGCTACCGATGCCCCCATTACACCACCACCACAAATAACCACTCGTTTATTTTGAGGTGGTAGTTTTGCAGAATTTGATAATTGTTTTTTATCAAAATTAAGAATTGCAAGGGAATATTTTTCCATGAAGTTGTGAATATGGTTAACTGAATATCTTCTCGGTAACATTATTTGAATGTATAATCGACTTATTCAATTATTAGTGATAATTCTAGTAGTCTGTGATAATTCACTACTAACATTATGATAAGCTAAAACGGACCAAATATTTGGACCCGAAGCTCATGAGTTACAGATACTCCCAAAGATCCTAAATGAAAAGTAACTGTCATGCGCGAGAATGACGAGAATTCCCTTCAAATACGATTTTGACGTTGATGTTATTTTGTTCCAAACGACAACAAAATTTACATTTTCTGTTGTTTCCCATTTTAATTGCAGAGTGGGATGAAACAGATAGGTATATATGTAGAATTTTTCCAAAATTTGTCTTTAATTGAGCTTTCTTTGTAGATGAAATTTGGTATTATTATATCAACAGCTACAAAAATATACAAAATCTTCTGCAGACCAATTTTTAATATAAACACATTATACAGAACTGAACTAGTGCCAATAAGGAAAAGACTGCAAAAAATTCCAAGGAAACTCTTCTAAAGTCTACACAACATAGAACTAAAGTGACCATTGATGTGAATATGATAGAAGTTGTTTATTATTATTATATTTATTTGTAGGTTGATCAATTAATGTGATTTGATAATATGAAAGAGAAGTTTGTATGATGAGATTGAATTGAAAGTGCCCTTTTGTTACTATGAATAAGTATTCAAATTAAAACTTCTTATAATTATTTTATGTGAATTGAGAAATTTATTGTTTGTAATAATGGATTGAACTTTAAGAAATTACATTAAAATATCTAGAAATGGATTTTTAAAAGTACTACTAGCTTGTTTCATATTAAGATTAGTTTGACATTTCACCTGGATAATAATTTCAAACTTTAAATCAATGTGTTATGTGAAGGATCAGGGCAAGAAAAAGATTATTTCAGATTGTAGCATCCCTTATACTATTATATATAGATCATTCAGAAACCACTCATGAATCTCAAAAAAGATTTCTCTTGGGGTTTCAATACAGAAGGGTAATATCATTCAGTGATTATGGTAAACACTCGGACAATAATAGGTATATGATTGATAAAAAAATTGGAGGACCAATTTTGTCACTTGTATCATAATAAATATGAATTAAATATTTCTTTTTTTTTAATAAGAAATCCAAATTGTTAATTTTTAAGTTTTCTTGCACTCTATAATAGTATACTGAATAATTTAACGATATTACTGGGCAGATGCTCCATTACTAAAAATGCTAATGAGGTAATTTTATTTTCAGATTAGGATATAATGCATATAATGGAAATATAATAAAATCTGTATCAAATTCTTTACAGCATAGAGAATTTTGGCTGTTCAACACAGTTGAGAATACACTTTCATTGAGTTATGGGAAATGAAATCGTATAATCAATACAGGAAGTAGTTTATTGTAAGAAAACTTACAGTTGTTCAAAATTATCAATAATTATATTATACATATTATTATATAATATATTAATTTCATCAATTTATGTAAAGGATGTATGTCATATTTTATTTTGATATTGACTGGTTCTTCTATCCACATTTGAACATTGTACGTCTCTTATATGTGTAACATGCTGGTTCAGTTAGAATTTATTACCTCGATTTTTTTGTCAATCTCATTTCAATGTTCTAAATTATTTGCTATGAAGTTCTAGTAGTCTCTGCTAATAATGAAAAAAGAATATGAATTGAGAGAAAAGTCATTTTCATAGAAGATGCATACTATTCATTTTTTTTCTTGGGAAATAGATTTGCTTCTCAATTTTCACTTCTTAGATGTTAGTTCTTCTTGCCATTGACCCTATGTTTGGAAAATTTTCCATTGATAGTTGCAAATACTCTCCTCTTTCCTTCTGCATTGAGAGTCTTCAATTGTTTTACACATTTCAGCAAATCCTAAAACAGTTGAAATAATGAATTATACAAAAACTTGAATTGAGCTTGCTTTAACTTACATTTTCTGTGTCATTGCTTATAGATGTGAAATTTTGTGAACCAGAAATGGTTTCATCTATAAAATGTCCCACATCTTCATTATAGTTAACTTGTTTATGGCTCATTAATTTTTAAATTGTTGTCGTCATCTTAAACAGAATTTATTCTTTGTCCGAACATAGTACCAGCATGCAAATGCTTGCACAATATAACTTTGATGCTATTAGTGGAACACTCACATTTATATTTGTGCAAGCATATTTAATGATGACTACAATATCCTTAACCACAATATGGATCACATGATGATATAAATTGTGTATTATAATATTTATCATCATATACAGACCTCCTCTATTAAGTCTTTCATTGTTTCTGCTTTTTTATGAGATTCTACAGAAATTTTTTGTTGATAGTTAGGTCTTTCATTTCTCATAATTTTCATCCACGTCTTCTCATCAACTATTTCTTCCAACAAATCTGATAGCTTGTCAACTCTAAAACAATGAATACTCGTAAATTGATAATTGCAAGAATATAATTATGTATAATACCTTATTTTCTTTTCCTTCTATTTTATTAGATTTCGGATATTTATTCAAGCTCTCTATCGCCATATTTGTATGAATCTTCTTCTTGCAATGCATCTCCTATCGGAGGTTAGCTATCATCACAGCAATCCGGACCCTGTTGACTATTTGTATGAATACCTGCTCATATTCTTTTACAATAGGCCACATCATTATTCTCTGTTGGTTTTGAAAGTAATGATTATTATATCCATGATTAGTTTCGTTAGAAACAATCTGCCAAATTCTGCTCACTTTTGCAGATGATTTAGGAATTTGGGTAAAATTTGTTCTTCCTCATTAACCAATATATTTGTATGAATTAAGCAATAAAAATTGCTCTTCTACACTTTTTCACTTGAAAAATTCGAATTTACCCAAATAGAGGCAAATGTATTGTCACTGTGTCTATTCATAACAGTTGACAAGTGTCAAGTAATGATTTTAGTTGCAGATCCTCGGGAACTCGAGGATGTACGACACAGCCGATTCACGAAGAAACCCGAATCATCGATCGGGTCCAAATATTTGGTCCGTTTTAGCTTATTCCTCTAAACATTAGGGATGTTACGAAAAGAACCGAACAGGTTAGCTCAGCCTGTTCCATGTACCTGTTCTTTTTAAAGAACCGAACCTGTTCTTTTCGAACGATTCAGTGCTTCTACGCATAAAGAATTGAATCACAGACTAACCAGACAATTTCACTCTGCCGTTTTTAGGCACGGCGTTTCGTTGACGAATTTCACTATGAACCATAGATGAACTGGTTCAAACTTCGTTATCAATCTTTTTTTTAACATTACAGATGTGAGTAGAGGTTGTCGTCAAAATTTTTTTTTTCCATTATCCCCTCTCAAGAAAAAAAAGATCTACGCCCTTGGTTCACAAAAGTCGAGAATTGGGCGCTTTCAGAAGAAAGATCGGTAGCGTAAGTAGCTCCGCTACTGATAGGTATCAGTTTGGTAACGTTGATTTTCTCTGCTGGACGGGTTGCTCCTTTTTTTGACTGTCAGTTCTGTGGTTCCTTCTTGAAGGTTATGTTATGATTAAAAATAACTTTCTGTTATATTAGAGAGTTATTGCAACGCACAAATTAGCGATCTTTTATTAAAGGATCCTCTATCGTGGACGTTAAAAGTGAACTATTGCAAGGTGCTTTTAACGAAAGTCAGTAAAGTGACCATGGGCGCCCGCAGAAATTTTTCTCAGGTGGGGCAAAAAAAAATTATTGAAAAACGATAAGGCGTCCATGATTGTCATTGAAAACCGGAAAATTGTTGAGAATCCATTACTTTCCTTTTTTCCATGCCCTTTGGATTGAGAAAGTAATATTGAGTGTGTTGTGCTGAAAAATGAGGCAATCAAAATCTCAGGGGGGGCCACGGCCCCCCCTGGCCCTCCCCTGCGGGCGCCCATGAAAGTGACAGATCTTTAAATTTGACATATTTATATTTTGTCACCTTTATTTTGTATTCTGTGTTGAAATCAATGATTCACGTTTACATTTTCCCTAATTTGTTTGATATATTAAATATACTAAGTAGGTGTAAGAATGTCAGATTGACAGTTAATTTAATTAAAAAAGTTACGTTTTTATAAACGTGTTTTTCCTAAGATATTTCCTTTAAGTTCAAACTTCAACAGGTTATGGGCTCAGTGCCGCAGGACTAGTGAAAAATAGAAATTTTGAGTTGTCAATTGAACTGATCAGTATTCGAATTTACGTTTTGTAAGAATAGACAGTTATGGAAACAACAAGAATCAAAATTGGTTTACTTGAAGGAAAGTCTAACTGGACGACTTGGAAATATAAGTTGTGCATTCTACTACGAGGAATTCCAGGCGCGATTGATGTCATAGAAGGTAGAATTGGGTCTCCAACACCTACGGCAGCAAACGCAAGTGCAGAAGATAAATCGAAGTATGAATCCGATTTAGAATTTTTCACGAAAGCAGATTGCACTTCTAATTATGACAACCAATATGACGGAGGAGACGCTTCAGAAAGTTATGCGATTCTCAACAGCACGTGAGGTTTGGCTAGAACTGCATAGATTATACGATGGAAATGCAGAAGATAAGACATATGATTTATGTACGCAGTTTTTCAGTTATAAGCGACAGCCTGGAGATGACATTGCCACTCATACATCAAAACTGAAAAATTTGTGGAATGAACTACAAGTTGAGATTGTAAAAGATAAAGAAGCAGCCAATAGTTCACGTAAATGTAACTTGCCAGAGATTTTACTTATATGCAAGATTTTGGGTACTTTACCAGATGAGTATTTTTCGTTCAGGTCGAGCTGGATGCTGATGGCAAAAGCTGAAAGAAAAATCGACAATCTCACAAATCAGTTGTGTGCTCACGAGAAAGCATTGTTGAGCAAAAGTGAATACAATCAAGAAGCTTTGATTGTAGAAAAAGCTAGTTCAAGCAAACCAAAAATGAAGCAGAAAAAAGGTTTTATTTGTAATTATTGCAAAGCACCTGGACATATAGTTCGCCATTGTATGAAGTGGAAATCTGATGGAAGACCTCCTAAACCAAAGAAGAATACAAGCGGTGATACAGTAGGACAAGGCAGTAATGTTAATATGTCTCTTCTTGCAGTGACCAGTAGCGTACTTTCTGTCGATTGTGATCAAGATAATTGGTTTGTTGATAACGGTGCAACAAATCATATCACTAATCGAAATGATCTTTTTGGAGAATTCAAGTCATTCGATGAAACTCACACGGTTACCACTGCGAATGGAGATTCCATTGTAGCTATCGGAAAAGGTACTATTACCGTAGAAGCATCCAATGAAGGCAAATCAGAGAAATTCACTCTAACCGATGTTTGGTATGTTCCTAGTATAAAGAAAAATCTATTTTCTGTTCTGTCTGCACAAGATAAACATCCTAATAGTGAATTTATTTCCAAGGCTGAAACGTGTTGCTTTATAATTGATGGACAAGTGAAACTTGTTGGTGCACGAAACCGATATGGTGGGTTATTCAAACTGTCTTTGAAAAATGTTATGCCAGTTACAGAAATGCAAGTGAATCTGATTTCGAATGACAATGTATTGCAATTATATCACGAAAGACTTGGTCATCAAAATAAAAGACACATAAAATCTGTTATATCACGCGAATTGGGCATAAACGTGAAACTGGACAGTGAATTATGTGAAGGGTGTATATACGGCAAAGCTCATAGACTAAAATTTGGAACTAGAGAATCGTGCAAAAATGTCAGGTGAACTCATACATTCGGATGTATGTGGACCTTTTTGTGAACTCTCTATCGGGATATCGTTATTTTGTCCTGTTCAAGGATGATTACAGTCGTTTCCGTTATGTTTATTTCATTAAGGAGAAATCTAATGTCCCTGATGCGCTAAAAATTATGTTAGCTGAATCTAAAGTTGCAGGACATGTAGTCAAGGAGCTCCTTAGTGACAATGGCGGTGAATTCGATAGCAAACGAGTGAAAGACATCCTACAACAGAATGGAGTTCGGCAGAGATTAACAATGCCTTACACGCCGCAACAAAATGGTTGTTCTGAGAGGGATAATCGAACTGTTGTTGAGACTGCAAGATCAATAATGCACGCACAGGAGGATTTACCACAGTATTTATGGGCTGAAATGATCAACACAGCCACATATATTTTGATGACTAATTGTCCTCTATAGGAGTTTGTCTATAGGCCGCTAGAAGGACTCATCGTCCTTCATACGCTAGTTCGTCTATTCCAATTGTCCTCTATAATCTAGTTCATCTAGCTGCCGCTAGATGGAGTAATCGATTTGATTTGTTGTAGGCATGTTTAAAAAAGAGTTATACAGGGTGAACTCTAACACCCCCTCCCATGCCGACAAGGTAAAAGAGAGAAAATTCATCATAAATAATAATAATAATAAATAAGTTTATTGAAGCAGAAAAAATATAACAAAAAACAGTTTCTGAAATACAATCAATTTGTAAGGTACGCATCAATAAACAAATTATAACCCACAAAAGTATATACTTGTTCGTGGGGGAATAATATAACAATCATAAACTCCAAAAAAAAACAACTACCAATGAGTTTAGATAAAACAAATACAATATAAGTACAACAAAACAAATGTTCTAAACAAAGTTAACCCTGTTGAAAATTTTCTTCCAAAATTTATTATCTTGTGACTTGATCCACGTCTTGACTCCTCTGGTGAAAAGTGTTCGAGAATTTACTGCCCTTAGGTTTGAAGGTAAGATGCTATATAAAACCGGTGCAAGGTAGGTAAAAGTTCGCAATCCCAATGTCTTTCCGACTTGCGGTCGCTGTACTGGATTTCCCCTGATCTCATAATGTCTTTGTATTATCTGTGGTCGTTCATACTGGTATGACAAAAGCGATCTTCCATATAATTGCCTTATGCTGAACACCTCAGCTTCCCTGTACAAAATATCAGTAGGATAAGTCATATTTTTCCTATACATCACTTTCAAAATCCATTTTTGTATAACTTCAAGGGGTCTACAATAAAAATCCGCCAGGCCGCCCCAACTCAAAAGGCCATAATTAAAATGTGGTTCTACCAACGCGTAATATACTCGCCTGAGCTCTTTCATTTCACATATATCTCTCAACATTCTGAACACAGGTAGCAGTTGTCGTAATTTTTTAACAATATAATCTGATTGTATTTCCCATCGTAAGTGATTATCAATGTGAACCCCCAAGTATTTAATGTCATCTGTTTTGAATATTTCAGTATTTCCCACCTTCAGACTTTCAAAATTTGGAAATTCCTTCTTCTTGCTTGTGAATAGCATGTATCTGGTTTTGTCATAATTTAAAGTTAGTTTATTTACTGTAAAATAATCCAGAATGATGGTAAAATTTTTAAGAGATCTTGATTTCAATGCTTCCCAAGTTTGTGCTTCAAACAAAATAACTGTGTCATCAGCAAAACTAATTATCTCACACTCTAATTGCAAGTCAAATAAGCCATTTATGTGAATCAGAAACAATATAGGTCCCAGTACTGTACCTTGGGGTACACCACATGATACTATATTCTTTCTTCACTAATTACGTTATCTATTCTGACCACTTGTTTCCTATTTGACAGATAACTTTCTAGCAACTTGTAAGCCACCCCTCTGCAACCCACATCCTCCAACTTTACTAATAGTAGTTTGTGATCAACTGTATCGAAGGCCTTTTTTATATCCACAAAAATACACATAACAGGAATGTTATTATCAATTCCTTCAGAAATTTTTGAAACTAACTGGGCTATAGCATCTTGAGCAGATCTCCGTTTTTGGAAGCCGAATTGGTTTTTCGAAAGCAGTTTATATTTATTCAAGAAGTCACATAATCTTTTCTTCAATATTTTCTCAAATATTTTTGATAATGCTGTAGTCAAGGATATGGGCCTGTAGTTTGTTAGTTCAGTTCTACTTGAAGATTTATACAAGGGAACCACAATTGAGAGTTTCATAATATCCGGAAAAATGCCTTCTTCAATACTTTTATTTATTAGATGGACCAATTGATGTTTTATGGTATGTCCTATTTCATTTAATATCTTAGCATCGATACCGTCATGTCCTGATGCTGATTTCTTCAGATCTTTAATCACATTTAATACCTCGGTCTCATCTGTACTTAAAAGAACAATAGAACTCATGTTACTCTTTCTATGTTTTGGTTGGTAATCTACATTTCTATTTGAAGTTTCATTTCCCAACTTCGCCCCTATTTCTGAGAAATATTTATTAAATTCATTTGCAATATCATCTTTAGTACTTAGAATTTTATCTCCTTCTATACTTGTAATTTTATCAATGCTTTTTTTCGTTTTTTTTGTTTTCATTAATTACTTTCCACAGGCCTCGTGAGCTATTTTTGTTTCCGTCTATTTGGGCTCGATAATATTTTCTTTTTGCTTCAGTGATGAGAATTTTGAGTTTATTTTTGAATTTTTTGAACAACTTTAATTTTTCAATACTATGCGGATTTTTTATCATGTCTTTGTATAATCTATTTTTGTGATTTATAGAGTTTACTAAACCAGCTGTTATCCAAGGAGTAAGTTTTTTTTGTGAGTGTTTAATATGAACTTTCTTGGTATTTTTCTTAATTTTTTCTCTTAAAATTTCAACAAAAGAGTTCCAAGCCTCATTTACTTCACGCGTGTTGTAAAAGCTATTCCAATTTAGTGTAAGTAGATCATTCCTCAAATTATCATAATCAATGTAACGTCTTGCATTTTGCAGTCTTTTTTCTTCTCCTACTAATTTACTACCGGAACAGTATTGTGCGAATACAGTATAGTGATCAGTTACAGTGGTTTTGATTATTGCTGCATTAAAATTTTCTCTATTTATTTTAGATTTCAAAAATATATGATCTATACAAGATTTTGATACTTGCGTCACTCTTGTATGCTTATTAATTAAAGAAACAAAGTTATTTTCGGCCATTATATTCAAGTAGGTCTCAGAGTCTTTTGATTTTGATAATATATCAATATTTATGTCACCTACAAAAAAGACCATTTGTGAGTTGCTTTTACTATTGCAGATGTCGAGGAACCTTGACAGATTGTTATTGAACTCGGCTGCAGGGAGGCCTGGAGAACGATATAGTGAAATAATACTTATTTGTTTATCTGCCTTATGTATATTCGTTATTTGAACCTTTATTTCACCTAAATTTAAAATTTCTATTTCATGTTGTAGATCTTCCCTAACATATGTTATCATTCCATCATTTTGGTTCAAATGACTATGATTGTAATATTCAATATAACCCTGAACCTTATACAAACTGACATCTACTATATTCCATGTTTCTGTTAAAATTACGACATCTACCCTCAGTTGAAGCGTTGATAAGACTAATTTGAACTCATCTAAATTTTTTGCAATGCTCCTAATATTATTATGCAATAACCCAAAATTTGCTTTATTTTGACCTAAATTTTCTTTAAAATCTTCCACACTTTCCACCTCTTTTATTTCAAATGGTTCAACAACGAAATCATCCACGAAAATTTGCATAATTGCCCAAAACTAAAAAAACTGTTATCTCACAAAATCTATTATAATAATAATAATATTTCTTTATTTCAAATGATTTGTAGTTACATAACATAAACTATATAAATTAAGTGAAATGACGTCACAATTTAAGTTTTACATTGCTCTTTCAAAATATTCCTGGAGACTAAGGTTCTAATTGAATAAGTAGATTTTTCACTTTGATTTGGAATTTTTTATATTGTGAAATGCTTTTTATCTCGTTTGGTAGTTTATTGAAAGCTCTTATACTCATGTAGGTTGGACTTTTTTCAGTTAATGTTAATCTATGTGTTGGGAAAGTTATGTCTAGAGTTCTTGTATTATATGAATTTATATTTTCGCTTGTGAATTTGCTCCTATTTTTATGTAAAAACATTAAACATTCAAACAAGTAAAGACCATACACTGTTAGAATATTTTTTGATCTAAATCTTCCTCTGCATGATTCCCTAAATCCCAATTTGTATATTATCCGAATTGCTCTCTTCTGTAGTAAAAATATTCTTTCCAGATTTTCATTTGTTCCCCAGAAAATGATTCCATATTTGTAGGTGGCTTCAAAGTTCCCAAAATATACTACTCTTAAGGTGTTCTCATTCATATACTCGGTGATTGATCTCAGTGCATAACAATTTTTGCTTAATCTTTTTGATATTATTTCTGTGTGTTGACGCCAATTCAGAAATTGATCGATGTAAACACCAAGAAACTTGACATTCCGATAGTTGAAAATTATTATTCGATAAGGTAACTGAATCTGACTTTTGTTTCTGTGATCTGTTTGTATCAAAAAGAACAAGTTTAGTTTTATTCTCATTGAGGATCAAATTGTTTTGGTCAAACCATGACTTTGATTTTAAGAAAATTTGGTTTGCTCGTCTTGTTAGTTCTTCAAATTCTTCTGCACCAGTTAATAAATTTGTGTCATCAACGAAATTGACTATGCTACCTTCATTATCTTGGATTATGTTACCTAGATCATTAAGATATACTAGGAACAGTAGGGTACTAATGACACTTCCTTGATCAATTCCTATGGTTCTCATTAATAGATTTGATTTAGTCTGGATATTGTTTTGTGTGATAGAAACTCTCTGCTTTCTGTTGGAAATATAGGACTTGAGCCATTTGTTTGTATTTCCTCTAATACCATATAATTCCAATTTCCTAAGAAGATGTTCTCTGTTCAGTGAGTCATAGGCCTTAGAAAGGTCGAGGAATATACCTAAAGCCATATTCCTGTTTTCTAGTAATTCCAAAACATATTGTACAAACTGAAATATTGCTGTTTGTGTAGAACGTCCATGCAGGTATCCATGCTGAGTGTGGGAAAACAGATTATTTTCCTTGAAAAATTCCATCAATCGTACAGACATGAGCATTTCAAAAATTCTGCTGAATGCTGGTAACAAGCTTATAGGTCTGTAGTTGTTTAATTCTTCTGGATTGCCTTCTTTTAAGATTGGTTTTATTAGTGCCAGTTTCAGGGACTCTGGAAATATGCCATATCTAAAAGAGTTATCAATTATGTATGACAGTATTTCGCTGACTGCTGGTAATGATAATTTAGTTACTATGATGGGGATTTCGTCATCGCCGCTGCTGAATTTATCTTTTATAGATTTGCTCAGGTTTTTTATTTCAGAAGGTGTGGTTAGTTTTAAATAAAAAGATTTATCAATATTTCTTATGTGTGAATAATCTACTTGAGTTGGAGTTAGATTATTTAAGAGGGTGGTTACTACATTATTGAAGTGTATATTGAAATTTTCAACTATCTCTTCTGGTGTTCCTTGTATTTGACAATTTTCTATGTTTCTTGTTGTTCCAGTTAGTTCCTTACAGATGTGCCACATAGTTTTGCTTTTGTTATCAGATTTTCTCATTCTTTCTTCATAAGTTTCTACTCTTTGTTGCTTCAATGCATTGTCATATTTTTTTTTTGTATTTTTATATAGCTCCATATGTTGTCGACTTAGTGTACTCAAGATCAAAAGGATATCTAATTTATTTTTTATTTCATCAATTTCTGGTGTTCTGAAATTGTTTTCATGTTTCCTATTGATAGATGGTTTTTTAGGAAAATTTTCATTGAATATATCGGTGAATTTGGACATGAAGATATCCCATTGCTTATTCACATTTCTTTTTTCTACCTCTCGTACAAGATCCCAATTTTGATTTGATAGTTGTTCTATAAATGAGGTTTTTTCCTTTTGTCCATAGAATCTATGAAAACAGACGTTATTAGGTACTATATTATCAAGAGTGAAAGTGATTTTCTGTGCTTTGTGATCAGATACATGTAAATCAAAAACATAACTTTCATAGTGTTGGATATTGGTGAAGATGTTATCAATACAAGAGCTTGACCTATTTGTAACTCTTGTATCTTGACTTATCGTTGGCCTGATGTTGAAAGATTTCATAAGGTTTGTTAGGTCTGATCCATCCTTGTTTGTTCTTAATAATTCAATATTAAAATCACCAGCAATAATTATTTCCTTTTTTTCCTGAAGAATCTTGATCAAAATTTGTTCCATTTTTGAGAAAAATGTTTGTAAGTTTCCATTTGGTGGTCTATATATTGATAAAACTATTATGTTGCCATTTTTTCTTATCCATTCTCCAGCTGCGCACTCGATTTCACCACATTTAGAGAGTTTCTGTAATTTTGTTCTAGATTTGCCCTTGAGTGTTTTATGAAAGTAGAGAGCTACTCCACCATGACTTTTTTCAGGTCTGCAGAAGCTTCCTATTATGTTGAAATCCTTTATTGGTAAGCCCATTAGTTGTTCATGTGACTTCCAATGTTCTGTTATACACAATATTTTGCATTCTTTATGTTCGTTAAGTCCATACTCTAGTTTGTTGATTGCATTTCCTATAGATTGTATGTTCTGGTGCATAACACTTATATTGGTTTTTTTGTATTTACTTTTTTGTTTGTTTGTTTTTTCTTGTTCATTATTGTTTATTGTACAAAAAAATTTCCACCGTTTGATTTTTTGTAGATCTCAAATTTAAATCTTCGAATTCCTACATTTGGAGGCCAAAATGAGGGTTCATACATGTTGTCTTTCTTTATTAAAGGTGCTGTTACACAAAAACTTTTGAGTTGTCCCTGTTTTGTTTGCAATTCGGTTACAGTGACATCCTCATTTTCGAAACCAGGCTGTTTTTTTATGTGATTTTTTACCATATCGGTGGTTACATGCTTATTAACTCTATATATATTTAGCCATACTTTTCTTTCAGGGCCAGAGAAACCTGATTTCATTGTATCATCTGACACAACCCCTGTTCCTAACCTTTTCTTTGTGTAGTGCTTTTTTCTACGTACTTCGGTAAATTCTGCTTCTTGTTCTTTTCTCGTTTCTTTATTGGTGTTTTCAGTATTAGTGTTTGGCGGTTGTGGACCTAGATTGCGTATAGTAGGTAATTTTGGGCTTAATACATTTTTCTTGTGTTGTTGTTGTTGATTAATATTTAGGTTAACTTCTCTGTCATTGTGGCTGGGTTTGTATGACATTTGAACTACTATTTTGGGAACTATTTTATCCGAGATGACATTTTCTCTTTGATAAGTTGTTTTGACGACATTTGAATATTGTTTATCAGTTTTTATGCTACTTTTTTCTTCTCTGATACTTATCTGTTGGTGTAATAAACTATTGTTTTCTTTCAAAATTTGGTTGTTTTCTTTCAGGACATTGTTCTTTTCTTGTACCTCTGCTAACAATTTGCTTAAATATTCGACTTTGAGTTCTAGAATTTCTTCCTTGCTGGTTTTTTTCGGTTTTTCAGGGATCTTGTCACAACATTCGACGTATCTTCCACTGATTACTTTGATGTTTCTTTTCTTGATGCAAGAACCATGATATATACCTTCACAACAGTGACGGCTCGTCAGGGTCGGCAGGGCCGACCCAAAAATTATCAGGAAATAGAAAATAGTTCTAGATATTCAATTCATTCAAACTCAATCGGAGTTATCGATTTCGATATCCAAATTCCCTCGGTAATGAATATTTCCACTCAGAACAGGAAAATATAACTTATACCGGCCAATATTTTCTTTCGGACCCACCTAATATTCGATTTCCAAAGCATCCAGCGTTGTTATTCCCTTTCATAAATTGTAACAAACCACAATCGTAAATGGTTACTTTTCGTAACATCACCCCAAACAAGTTATTCCAGAATTGTACGTAACACCGTAACATTAGGTCTGAAATGTAACACAAATGTTACAATTATACAATTGACCATATTCAGCGTCGCCATATTGAATTGCGACAATACCAACTACCCAGGGTTCCCAACGGAGAAATATTGAGTTTACTAGAAAAATACCGTACCGATTATGAGTATGGTAAGAGAGGTTATAAAAATTGATGGTAAACTTTGGTTAAGTATTTTGTGTGTGTTTTTTCAGAAAAATTGAACTGAAGATAAAATCCAGGAAATATGGGTAGATATCAATATAGTGGAGGCAGTCGTTGTTGTGTCAGTAATTGTTCAGCAAGAAATAGATGTAAAAATGAAAAAACTGACACCAAAATATTCTCTACAAGATGTAATGGCAAAATACTAAAATTCTGTCTGAAACATCTCAAAGGTAAGTGTGATCACATCTTCAGTATTGTGGGTGATTATTCCGGATAATTTCAGATTACCAGGCTCTAAAAAAAGAAGAGGTCAATTCATCCAATGATTCGACCAATGCTAGCTACAACGTTGGAGGTAAATCCGTAGAAAACTCTTTTCAATAAGTACTTTTGACATATTGTCACCCCCAGTAAAACAATTGTAGCACCAATTATAAGGAATGAAATATGGAATGTCTACTTGTCAGTGTAGAATAGAGATAATTTTTCAGTTCATAGTATCCATCCTTGTACTCTAATGTGAAAATCATAGACTGTCTATTCAATTATTTTTCAGAATTCCAAGCACAAATTAAACTGTCAATGAAGAAATCTTTCGACTTCGACCACAATTATTATTTCCAACAAAATGACTTAAACAAGTTACAAAATCTGCTGAACTATGTTCACCACCTTGAAATGAAGATCGAGGAACATAAGATGAAACATTCTACCAACTCCATTCAGTCTTCAATCAATGATCCCCACTTTCTACACAGGATTCAGTGATGTCATTACCTACAAGATTTTTACAAGCATAATCATCAAGCATGCACTGGCATACAGAAAAAAGTACTTGGGCAAGGACAACAGTAATCTGGGAATGGACTATGAAAATCAGATATTCATAGTTTTAGTAAGGCTTCGTCTTGGTCTCTTAGAAGAAGATATCGCATATAGATATGATATTTCCCAGTCCACAGTCTCCAGAATGTTTAGGTTTTGGATAAATGTGATGTATTCATATTTCATACCTATTTGGCCTTCGAGAGAAATCATGAAAAAGTATATGCCAGAATGTTTCATCAGTAAATATCCTAGTACAAGAATTATTCTGGATGGAACTGAGATTTTTATTGAAAAACCTTCTGATTATACAGTGCAGAGTAGCACATATTCTGTGTATAAGGCACATAATACCGCCAGGGGCATAATTGGAATAACACCTAATGGATTTGTGTGTTTCATATCAGAACTCTACCCGGGTAGAACTTCTGAGATGGAAATAATTTTAAATAGTGGCTTACTGGAAAAGCTGGAACCAGGGGACTCAGTAATGGCTGATAAGGGGTTCACAATTTCCAAAGAACTTGCAGATATTGATGTTGATTTGAATATACCACCATTTTCATATGGCAATAATCAACAATTCACTGACGCAGATGAAACTCTGACTAGGGATATTAGTAAGGAGTGAGTTTTTTTAATATACATTTGATCAAATGATTGCAATTTTTAGGTGTTCGTGTTCATGTTGAGAGAATTATAAGAAATGTGAAATTAAACAGAATATTGTGCTGTAGCATTCCAAATACTATGGCTGACCAATTGAACCAAATTTGGGTGGTGTGTTGCCATCTGACAAATTTTAGAAAAAAACCCCTGTTGGATATAAAAACCAAGAAAAAATAGAACAGGAGATTATAAGCTCATTTCAGATGTATATTATTTGTATTTTTGTTATAAAATATTTATGAAAATACCTTTTTTTTTGGGTGTACATTCTTCATTATATCAATAAATTCATTTTTTATGATCATAAAAAAAGCAAGTCTTTATTCATCAATTTTGAATTCAAAAAGTTGTTGTTTATTGCTGCAACCTCTTAAAACAGTTCTTAGTCTTGTGCAATGAACATTTTCATTGTACATTATAAATGTATATGTATAAAAATGAACATCCTACTAAAAAAATCAAAACTTTAATCCCTCTCAAACAAAAACTCAACACTTTCTAACTAGTAATATTATTAAATATAATTAATAAAAAAAATAAACAAAAACAATATGAAATAAATAAATAATTTTTCAGTCTTCTCATAAAATAAAAACTTATTCTAAAGATATTCATAAAGTGAGGCAAACTAGAAAATGTGTATCAGCAGATATTTAGATAGATGCTTTAAAGTAAGTAAAATAAAATCTTATTAATTTTGGTAAATGTTCGTTAGCCCATAAATGTTCGTCAAAGGTTATTCTTTGAATAAACACATCATTTCCACTATCAACCATAATATCACAGTACTTGAGACAACTTAAGGCCAATTGCCCCTGGATTTGTGTATAATGAGAATGAGTTTTTTCAAGCTTATTCTTCCATTGACTATTTCCAAAAATGGAGCGAAGCCTTCATTAATACACTCAGCCACGGTTAATTTGTTTATAAAACCACCTTTCACTAATGTTTTTATTTCCTAAAGGTGAAATTTTTGTGAAATATTGTCCCAAACAAGCCTATCTGGCGTAGCAGCCAGAAAAGGTACTCCAGGATTTACACATAAACCACACTTATAGACTTGATATTGTGGAAATAATTCATTGTATTTTTTCACTGCCTTTTCTTCATTAGCCAGTCCAAGTTTCATCATCGATGATTGAAAAAAAGTTTTTGGCCAAATTCTTTTGATGAATTTATCATTAATTTCGACTCTTCTATTTACTATTTCATGAAAACGGCTGGATGTAATTCTTTTCCGTCTCTCTATATACCAGGCTGGACAATCACTCTGTAGTCTGGTTTTTTTCTCTAGTAGTTTTGCGTTATTTAGAGAAATACTAACGTTTTCTATTAAATGAATATTGGGAATTACATCAGTCAATAGGCTATTGATATAAACATTAGTCCATTTTATTCTTGTTGGAATAACCAATATATCATTTTGCCTTTCATCTGTTGTTGATCTACATACATTTTTGACTGGAAGAGGATTGTATTCATTTCATTTCAATATTTCACCAAACATGGAGAAGTCATTTTTCATCATACTAATAGCCAATTGTTTGATATCAGTATTTTGCACAGGAGTTTTCAAATGTTGTTCGAAAACTATTCGTCTTTTATCTATATTTTTTTTCGTCTTCTTATATATATTGTATGGATCTGGTTTTATAAAATTCAACATTTGAAAGGGCTGTGATGGGGGTGCCTTCTTGGAACCAGTTCCCCAAAGTCTTGGCTGTGAGGTTGAGGGGATATCTATTGAATCCACTATATTTGATTTTTCTTCTCTAACGTAATCAAGTAACTGCCATAGAAGTGCATAAACATGTTTGCATCGACCTGAGACTCCTGAAATACAGGAGCAGGCACCTTTTAACACTTCTCCATCGCTTTTCAAGTGAACATTACACTTATAAATAAGTTTTTTCATTGCCGCTTTCACCTGAGCTTTTATGATAACACCATCGGCACTATAACTCAGCAAAACATTTTCAACTTTATTAGCCTTAAACATACGATAACCCAGTGAGTGATGTTTAACACTGCCTTCTGTAGATTTCTCTTTGAATTTCAAAATATCATCTTCCTTATATGTTTTTGGAAAATCCAAAAGGTTTTTTGTCCACGGCCCATTGGGAAGACTCATAACTATTACTTAAATAATATTTATTACTAAAATAATATATTAATAGTGATAATAATATTATTGAAAAATATAATTCAACTTATTCCCTCTCATCTGACATTTTTTCAGTTAACGACTTTGGAATGCATTTTACAAATATTCTCATTTAAACTTTCGCGGGGCTGAGAAATTTCTCTCAACATCGAATAACGAAAGTTACTAATTAGTAACTTTCGTTATTCGATGT
Organism: Harmonia axyridis; assembly: GCF_914767665.1. Lineage (NCBI taxonomy): Eukaryota > Metazoa > Arthropoda > Insecta > Coleoptera > Coccinellidae > Harmonia > Harmonia axyridis. Next base: position 39,781,634 of record NC_059502.1, on the reverse strand, counting down.
TGAGAACCCTGGGTAGTTGGTATTGTCGCATTTCAATATGGCGACGGTGAATATGGTCAATTGACCATATTCACCGTCGCCATATTGTTTTGCGACAATACCAACTACCCAGTGTTCCCAACGGAGAAATTTTGAGTTTACTAGAAAAATACCGCTAATATCAAAAATACTATCAGCCATAGAGACTATTCTTCCACTGACTATTTCCAAAAATGAAGCGAAGCCTTCATTTATACACTCGGCCACAATTAATTTGTTCAGAAAATCACCTTTCACTAATGTTTTTATTTCCAAAAGGTGAAATTTTTGCAAAATATTGTCCCAAACAAGCCTATCTGACGTAGCAGCCAGAAAAGGTACACATAAACTTCACTTAGAAACTATATACAGTAGAACCTCGATTATCCGTTCTCCTATTATCCGTTTTACTCTGTAATCCGTGCTCGTCGACATTTTCACTCATCCGTTCCCACGAGCAGACATCCACTCGATTATTCGGGATTCACTTCATTACGCATGCGCCATAGTAATAATTTGGTAGAATTGTTGAAGAATGGCTAAATTCGGATTTAAATAAACCCGGTTATCAGATACTGGACGATTCAGAAACCGCATCAAATTTCTCCCAACCTAACCACTGTATGGATACAGACGATGAAAGTGTTGAAGAATTTTCCACGCAGGAAAACACTGTTTCTTCCGAAGACTCGTTGAGATTCGCAAATGGTCTGATGCACTATTTAGAGCAGGAAAATGATACAGATTATATTGATGTCTTCCACTTGAGGAAAATTTGGGCTCACATTTGTCTCAAGATGAATAATAAAAAAAGACAGACAAAAATTACAGACCTTTTCAATTAATATATATAAATTGTAATATAGGTATAGTACATATATCCAAAGTCACTTGAACTAGTCTATAAAAGCGCTTGACCAGAGATAATTGCAAAACAGTTATAAACCATAGGCGCACACTTTTCAAACCCTTGAGTTGAAAATAATATTCTTGCGCATGTATGGGACTCAGATGTCGATTCTTTCAGAAAACTTGTGACGAGAGTAGCTTTCGGTGTTACATCAAAAATGATACCATGTCATTCTACGGTGTTATGATTTGATTATTCTTTATTCTCGACCTGTAATATACTATCAAGGAACGTTATCAACGATGATGAACTGATCGTTGAATAGAATTATAAGAGCACGATGTTTGAGATTAATTCGGAAATGTTCTGTCTGAAGATAAGACAAACTAGGGTAGAATAGGTGCATGACCTTGAGGTGCTTGAGTGACATCAAGTCACTCAAAAAGTTTTTTGGAAGAAACCTATATTTTTTTATTCATTCAGTAAATAAATAGGTATAAAGAGAGAGGGGTCTCAAGCAAATCCTATACTCAAAGAGTTATCGAGGAAAAATTGAAGCAAGGAAAACTGCAATTTCTCATTGAATAGCGTAGTCTATGACTTCCAGAAATCATAAAAAGAAACTAAAAAGTCGAAATTTCATGAATTGTAATAAATTTTTTGTATTCAAAATCAGAATAAATATTCAAAGATATATGTAACCTATTATTAAAACTGTCCTGACTGATGGTAGGAAATGGTGAAATATTTCTAATTTCTATAAAATACTTGATTGATTTCTCGATTTGGCTACGTAGCTGTTAATTTGACGTACTAAGAGCCTCAACATCATATGCTTATTCTTCATGAGTTCTCAAACCAGAAATAACATTGCTAAAATCAGAAAATGTAATGAAAATTTTGTTGGTTAATCTCATTTTAATCAATTCTTCCTTTAGTGGAATGAAGATATTTAGGATGCGAAATCATTTTCTTCAGAACCCGTCATATATCAATTCTGACTTTGAAAGTAAACAGAGGAATAGATTTGATTGCGAAATATTCATCTTTTTTTACATGAACCATAGAATTGTGCCGAACATCATAGTCGAATCATTAAAAGCATCAGTCACGAACTAGAACTACGTAAAAATGCATTTCAATAATTACCTTATGGACCACACTGGTCTATGGCAATTATTAGAAAGTAATTAAGAAGTGATAGATGCAGCCAATGAGTGTAACCAAAAACGCTCTCAAAGTGGAAAGGGGAATACGAGGGGAAATATTCAGCCAATAAGATCAATCTAATCGGGACCTTCTTGTTTCCAAGACGATTTGCTAAATACCGGGGTTTATTTGAGAGTATTGATAGCAATATTTTCATAAATTCCAAAGGAATTTCTGAAAACTTGGACAATCCTTGTATAATTGAAATATTCAGGCTTCCTCCAAGTGACTTTGGATATACTATACCAATGCAATGATTTGTTTTTCATTTATATATTTTTATATGATATTATGATTCTATTGATTTTGTTGCTCAATAATTAATTATACCCCATACATTTTTCCCATTTTCATAGTTGTTGTGCGTATTTTGAGAAATTTCGATTGTCCGTGTTTTTCGATTAACCGGGAACCGTTTCCCCTCCATTAGGCCGGATGATCGAGGTTCTACTGTATTGTGGAATTTTTCTAGTAAACTCAATATTTCTTTGTTGGGAACACTGGGTAGTTGGTATTGTCGCATAACAATATGGCGACGGTGAATATGGTCAATTGACCATATTTACCATATTTATATTTCTTCGTTGGGAACACTGGGTAGTTGGTATTGTCGCATAACAATATGGCGACGGTGAATATGGTCAATTGCAACTCCTGGAATATCACTGAAAGCATCTCATCACGTTAGGTCGGCCGAGAGCCGATGGCGGAACCAGCGCTACCGAGAGCGCTACGTAAAGGAAAAGATACTACGACATACGCCCAGAATACGACCACTCAGTAGAACGGCACAACAACTCGATGTAAGGTCGCTTCCCAATACACAGGGTCGGCTGGCCGGTTATCCTATTGCAGAGCGTCAAGCAGCAACTTTTTACAGTTTATTTCAAATATTTGATAATTAAATGAATGGTTAATTATGAGACATTATGTCCAAATCAGAAAAGAACTTATTTATGCCGTTCGATAGTAGCTATTGATTTTCAGATCATGAAAATATAATAAATATATTCAAATGAATGGTTGATTATGGGATATAACGTCTTAATCAGAAAAAAACTTATTTATGCCGTTCGATAGTAGTTAGGTATTGATTTTCTGATCATGTACTGGGACAATGCTATCTTCGGCAATTCAAATATGCTGAATGGTATTACGGAATTCATTTTCTCAAATAATATTGTTTCCGATGTTCCTGAATTATATAAGTTATTTTGTTTGATTTTGTCCCTGCCACCAACATCCGCGTCAGTAGAAAGAAGTTTTTCAGCGCTCAAAAGAATAAAATCTTTCAGTAGGAACATGATGTCTCAAGACCGTTTAAATAACCTGGCACTGATATCAATCGAAAGAGGTTTAGTTAAAGAACTAGCCAGAGGAAACATTTTTTTCGAGAAAATAATTGATGACTTCGCGACAAAGAAAGATCGTCGAATTGATTTGATCTATAAAAATGAATAAAGGGTAAGCAAGCTCATACATTTTCGACCAGAATACATGCGGTCATTTCCACAATATTTTTTGTGGTCTTTATAAGATTTTTTTATATTTTATACATTTATTTATATGTTTTCGTGAGAGGTTTTCTCTATGTTTATTCAAATATATATTTTATGTTGATAATTGAATATTTTATTATTTCTGTTTTTTCAAGAGTTTCATTTTATTTCAGTTTTCATTGATTTGAGAACTACATTTTCATATTGGGTTATAATAGGGCTATTCTAGGTGAGGTTTCCCATTAATAACAAAAAACCAACCCGTCTTCTTGGGTGACGTGGAAATCTATTTGTTTATATATATTTATTTATATAGTTATAAGTATGATAAGGGGTGTGGAAAAATTTATATATATATATATATATATATATATATATATATATATATATATATATATATATATATATATATATATTTGAACTTTGTGTGTTCCGGATTGGACCGCGTCTAATATTTTGTCGTGTTCGACGTTTCGGCTCCGATTTTGGAGACATTTTCAAGAACCGTTGACTTTACGCCGGGGTCTCAATCTGCCTACTCCCCAGGTATCATCAACAAGAGTATTATCGTAGGTGTGGTTATCTTCCGTCCCTCGAGGCAACTGAACGTTAACCACGAGAGGTCCTGTATTCATAGTAGAAGGAGGTGACCCACGTGATGGAGGTTGCGCAGGAGCCGGTTGCGCAGTTGTTAGGCAGCCTCCAGTCATCGATCGAGCTGTCATCGATCGAGTTGTTATTGATCGAGTTGTTTTCGATCGGTTTGTTGTCGATCGAGTTGTTATCGATTGTGCAGGAACCGATGGTGATGTCACGTGACTTCGAGTCATCGATCGGGTTGTTATCGAACGGGTGGCAACTGGGAGCCTGGTACGGGTGGTATGAAGTTGAACTGTCGATCGGGTTGTTGTCGAGGGCTGAGTTATCGATCGATGTGTCGCCATGAGACGGGAAATCAAAGGTTTCCAAGTGTTGGGTAATCTTTGACCATCATCCCGTTTGTTGAGACAATTGGGTCGTTTTTCGATCTCGAGTGCTTCACGGATTATCCTACATGTGAGGGTTCTCTCTGCAGAGATGGTCTTACATCCCTCAAAATCAACGTTATGTCCTGTTTCAGAGTAGTGCTTGAATAGGGCAGATGTTGGATCTCCTTGGCGTATTGCGAGTTGGTGCTCATATACTCTGTTAGTTATACGTCTGTTGGTTTGTCCTATGTATGTTCTAGGACATGCGGAACATGGTATCTCGTATACTCCTTGAGACTCGTTATCGATCGTATCCTTTGGTGTTCGAAGAAATTTGGAAATTTTGTTATCGGCTGTGAAAACTGTTTTTATATCCTGTTTTCGTAGTATGCGACTGATTTTGTCAGTGACACCTTTGATAAAAGGTAGAAAAGCTTTATGAGGGAAATTTTCTGGAGGATTTTTGGGCTGTTGTGTATGGGTCTGATGTCGGTTGATGGCTTTCTGAACTTGTTGACTGTTGTAGCCATTCTGTTGTAGGGCGGTTTGAAGGATGTTGATTTCTTTTTGAATGTGTAGGTTATCTGTCAGTTTTACGGATCTATGGATTAAGGAGTTCAATACGGAGTTGATTTGAGACGGATGATGGTGTGAATTTGCATTCAGGTAGCGGTTTGTGTGGGTTGGTTTTCTGTAAATCGTGTGTGTGAAGGAATCGTTGGATTTTGCTACGAGGACATCAAGAAAAGGGAGTGAGTTGTTGGTTTCAACTTCCATAGTGAATTTGATATGGATATTTATATTATTCAGATGTTCAAAGAAGTCTTGGAGAGTTTCGGGTCCATGTGGCCATATGACGAAGACATCGTCCACATATCGAAGCCAGCAAGTAGGTTTTAGGTGAAACGATTCGATGGCGTTGGTTTCAAAATCTTCCATGTAAATATCAGCGATGGCTGGAGAAAGTGGAGATCCCATGGGTGCACCCTTCACCTGTTTGTAAAATGTACCTTGAAAGAGGAAGTACGTGTTCGACATGCAATGGTTTATAAGGGTCAATGTATCCTGGGGTATGTGATGTTTGGTCTCCAGTATTTCAAGGGACTCTTTGAGTGGAATATTGGTGAAGAGAGATACGACGTCAAAACTGACAAGAATGTCTGACTCATGGATTTGATACGTTCTTAAGGTTTCGATGAAGTGGAAAGAATTCTTTACATGCGATGATGATTCTTCAGCTAGTGGTTGAAGTGTAGAAGCTAAGTATTTAGCAAGATGATGAGTTGGGGATCCAAAGGCACTGACTATTGGACGAAGAGGGATGTCCGGTTTGTGAGCCTTTGGATCCCCAACTCATCATCTTGCTAAATACTTAGCTTCTACACTTCAACCACTAGCTGAAGAATCATCATCGCATGTAAAGAATTCTTTCCACTTCATCGAAACCTTAAGAACGTATCAAATCCATGAGTCAGACATTCTTGTCAGTTTTGACGTCGTATCTCTCTTCACCAATATTCCACTCAAAGAGTCCCTTGAAATACTGGAGACCAAACATCACATACCCCAGGATACATTGACCCTTATAAACCATTGCATGTCGAACACGTACTTCCTCTTTCAAGGTACATTTTACAAACAGGTGAAGGGTGCACCCATGGGATCTCCACTTTCTCCAGCCATCGCTGATATTTACATGGAAGATTTTGAAACCAACGCCATCGAATCGTTTCACCTAAAACCTACTTGCACTTGGAAACCTTTGATTTCCCGTCTCATGGCGACACATCGATCGATAACTCAGCCCTCGACAACAACCCGATCGACAGTTCAACTTCATACCACCCGTACCAGGCTCCCAGTTGCCACCCGTTCGATAACAACCCGATCGATGACTCGAAGTCACGTGACATCACCATCGGTTCCTGCACAATCGATAACAACTCGATCGACAACAAACCGATCGAAAACAACTCGATCAATAACAACTCGATCGATGACAGCTCGATCGATGACTGGAGGCTGCCTAACAACTGCGCAACCGGCTCCTGCGCAACCTCCATCACGTGGGTCACCTCCTTCTACTATGAATACAGGACCTCTCGTGGTTAACGTTCAGTTGCCTCGAGGGACGGAAGATAACCACACCTACGATAATACTCTTGTTGATGATACCTGGGGAGTAGGCAGATTGAGACCCCGGCGTAAAGTCAACGGTTCTTGAAAATGGCTCCAAAATCGGAGCCGAAACGTCGAACACGACAAAATATTAGACGCGGTCCAATCCGGAACACACAAAGTTCAAATATTTCCTACCGCGGAAACCTATCCGAACATATATATATATATATATGTATATATATATGATGTTTTGTGTTCAAAAATAATTAATTTTTTTTTCCTCCAAATCTGTATAAGATTCAGTGCAACTTAAGATCTGGTAACTCTTCGCATTTCGGTGCGTTTTAACATGTTGTCTTTTCTGCAATGTTTGTGTTATATTTGTATGTTGTTTGTTTTATAGAAGTCCTGAAGAAGATCCCAACCAAGGATCGAAACGTCGACTGATGAAATAAAGAAGATAGTAACAATTGAAGTTTTTCCAACACCCCTTAAACCATTGTTTATTAATTACTTTAGGAAATTATCACATTCTGTATATATATATATATATATATATATATATATATATATATATATATATATATATATTTATTGACGTTTCAACTCATCTATTTGTTCATGATTAATCAATAAAATTATTTTGGAGTACTCACTTTTTCTACAGAAGACATTTCCATCCTTTGCCCAAACAAACTTGAATCCTGCACTCTTAAGTTCTCTTCCCTTCTTTAACAGGTCCTGAATGAGTTTCGGCAGGTCTTCATTTATAAAGATCTTCCTCTTCGGGCCTCCGATTTCCATACTTTCCGTGTCTATTGCTCCTCTTGTTCTTCTGTTCATCAACACCAAATTTCTTTGAACTTCTTCCTTGAATGTAACAATAAAGGCTTTTCTTTCCTTGTTTATCAACACCTGCTTAAACTTCAATTCCTCCTCATCTATAGGAACGTCGAGTTTTTTCATCACTTTTACAACATCTTCTTTTTTATTCAGTCCTGAGACTATTATATTCTTCTTTCTTTCTTGTGTCTCCTTTGCTAAAGCGTTTATTGCCATCTTATCCTTCATTTCCTTTACTTCTTTATGTAAGAGTTCTACTTCCACCTTTATCTTATCATGCTCTTTTCTCAATTGTTTATTTTCTCTTTTTATCTCTTCGAAGGAATGCTTCATTTCTTCCACCAAATTGTTACTGAACGTGACCGCTTTTTCCAGTTCTTCCACTTTTTTGACTAATTTCTTTAAAATCTCATTGGTTTCTAGGTTTTCCCTTCCGGAGCCCATGTATCTATCCTTACTATTTTCCTTCCTTTGATCCAAAAACTGTTCATCATCGGATGATTTGATCTGTTGTTTCCGCCTCCGTTGATGCATTATTACATTTCGGGCAGGTCCAAATCTCTCCCCCTTTTTCTATTTTGTCTTTATCTAGGTCAGTACAAGTTAGGTGGGCCCATCTTTTGCAACCCTTCGCGCACTTCACTTTGTAACTGCTCTTCCCTATGGCTTTATCACAAATCACACACTTGAATTTACCAGCCATCATAAAATACCCTGAATCCGAATCTGTTCAATGTTGACACCTGATATAACACACCAACAGATGCGTCTACTATGTTATTGTTCTTTTTGTTGTTGATTCCCGCAGGTTAACTTTGACATCAAATATTACTTTTTCGATTTTTCTTCAATAACAATAGACTTCGAAAAAGAAACAAGGTCCATCAAACGTTGAGTAAATTATCATTAAAATCATTTTTTTTTTCAATCCGAATTTTCGCTTCAGAATACTATTTCGCTGCAAATCGAGTTGGTTCTTTATTTGAAAACACAAAAACCTTATAAGTTTCAGCTATAATAAAGTACAGATTCATTTTGTTGTTAATAATTAATAATAATAATTCTAGAAACATAGTTTCAGATGGCTTCGAACAATCAATCAAGTATTAGCTTTCTAGAAACAGAGTTTCAGATAGCTTCGAATAATCAATCAAGTGGTATCTTTCGAGTTATATTTTCAGATCTTTCCGACCAATCAAACAAATGGTAGCTTTCTAGAAACAGAGTTTCAGATCGCTTCGAATAATCAATCAAGTAGTAGCTTTCTCGAAACAGAGTTTCAGATAGCTCGAATAGTCAATCAAGTAGTAGCTTTCTCGAAACAGAGTTTCAGATAGCTCGAATAGTCAATCAAGTAGTAGCTTTCTCGAAACAGAGTTTCAGATAGCTCGAATAGTCAATCAAGTGGTAGCTTTCTCGAAACAGAGTTTCAGATAGCTCGAATAGTCAATCAAGTAGTAGCTTTCTCGAAACAGAGTTTCAGATAGCTCGAATAGTCAATCAAGTGGTAGCTTTCTCGAAACTCAGTTTCAGATAGCTCGAATAGTCAATCAAGTAGTAGCTTTCTCGAAACAGAGTTTCAGATAGCTCGAATAGTCAATCAAGTAGTAGCTTTCTCGAAACAGAGTTTCAGATAGCTTCGAATAATCAATCAAGTAGTAGCTTTCTCGAAACAGAGTTTCAGATAGCTTCGAATAATCAATCAAGTAGTAGCTTTCTCAAAACACAGTTTCAGATAGCTCGAATAGTCAATTAAGTAGTAGCTTTCTCGAAACAGAGTTTCAGATAGCTCGAATAGTCAATCTAGTGGTAGCTAGATGAACTAGATTATAGAGGACAAGTGGTCCATCTAGCGGTGAATAGACGAACTAGCGTATGAAGGACGATGAGTCCTTCTAGCGGCCTATAAGCGCGTTCGGCAATAGCATCCGAGAGCGGACGGATATTTTATCCACGTGACCACAGATATGTCGGATTTTACAGATTTATCTGTAATAAACGAACGGTACAGAGCTTCCTGAGCTTCAGCTGTTATGTCAGTTCTTTGATATACGCATGTGGCGCCCTTTGTGGCTAAATGAAATGAAATCATTAGTAAAACATAATCAATATTCATAATATACACTTTTACTGTCTTGCCTACTGAAGAGGCGTTAGAAATTTATGCTTTTTTTAACTATACTAAGAAGTTTTGAGTTGATGTTGTTTTCAATATTGAAAAATAGGGAAAAATTCTGAAGGTATGGACTTTAATATTATCAATTATTTACTGCAAGAAATTCACAAATTCATTGCTATGTAGTTGGTTGCCACAATTCATATTACAATAAGAAAAAGTAGCTCGAGAAAGAAGGAAAGATATGGTGATATGGATTATTAGTGTGAGAAGAGTTTGATAAGAATATTTTGGAAATGATAGCAAATATCTCTCATCTAAAACTTATTGTAGTGCTGATCATATTTTGAGAGAAATGGAAACCTGAAGTATTCCATAAAATATGAATATGAATTATTCAGGAATTTGGACCAAATTCCTGAATAAATTCGTTTTATTATTAGTTTAAATTATGTTACGTTTATCTAATTTCATTCTACTTATTTCAGAAGTATAAAAAAACGGATACTTAATTCCTCTACAAAAATGAAAAGATATAAAAAGAAAAATGGTCTGATCTAGTAGAAAGTATATTTCCAAGGAGGAATCACTTCTAAAATCTCCATTCGTTTCATGAAGACAAAAATGTTTCAATGGAAGTTTAAGAAGGAAAAAAGGAATTTTCATGTCAAATTGATCCAAGTGATTTGGAAGATGATATCTTTTTATTTTCATCAGTAATTTAATGGACTATGGTGCCAAGGGAATGTATGATGGGATAACTTATACTGCCATAGGATAAATAAATGATATGTAAAATCAATGCAGTATTTGATAATAATAATAATTTATTTGCACACAAGAAATTCATAAAAACATACGCCATCAAAAGTTTACATGGCTTGTCAATCAAAAAATCTTAAACTATAAATGAGTAGTATTGAAAGTCATTGTAATGAAAACATGAATATGTTTGTAGTTACAAATTATCAAATAATATTTACAAAAATGATTCCTAAATAAATCACTCAACCTGTATATTTTATGATCCAATAGCAAATCCTTTACTCTCTTACTAATAACAACTGGACTCAAATTTTTCAATAGTCTGGAAGTTATAACATGTATAACTTCAGACATGTATGATTCGGAACTTTTCTTATTCTGGATGGTCTTATTACAGCATAATTAAGGCTTGGAAAAATATCTTTCTAATTGAAAAATTTAAACTTTCATGCTACACAATGTGTAAAGCATATTTTTAAAATAAATCATTTGAAGTTTTAAGAATTATTTTTTTGTGAATTCTTCATCAAATGGCTCACTATCAGTTTTGGATGTCTTATCACCAGATGAGAACACTATAGAGTCGCAATTTTTCAAATTCATAATTGCCATACTTAATCAGACTCTAGCATAATGTTTATTTATTCTTTCAAATTAGCTGGCTTTTCCTCTTCTCAAATATTGGCAATGGTGCTCAGTATTTTCAGCAGAAATAATTCGACCTGAAATTATAAACAATTATAAAAATAATCTCTTTAACTTACTAGAAACTTACCAATGAATAGACATTTGATTTCCAATAATTTCACTGACTCCCCATTCTTGAAAATAACACCATTCAGAAAAGCAACAAGCCTCGGGTCCAACTGACAAACTTCAAGTCCTTTTCCTGAATATGGTATTTTTTTCTCTGAAACTTTCGTATGATAATAAACTATTAGCTGACACAAATATAGATATAGTACCTTGAATACACTGATCTGGCTTTATATTCCCAATTGATTCCATGCTGGGTATATTTATTGCTGAACAGGAAATTTATAAATACTTCTGGGACACTGATGTCCCAGTCGATACCCTTGAACGAGTTAATTTCTTCTGCTTCATCCATTACATAATTTCGATATAATAAGGTGGAAAATTCACTGAAGTCTGTCTCATTTATTTAGAAGTAATGAAACCAGTCCACTTCATATATTGTAAACATAGTCAGCTTTTTTAAAAGCTTGGCCTTTTTCTTCATATCCCTAGCTTGAATGTCCATCGCTCTTCTGAATAAACTGAACATGCACAACGCTTTATATAATTACACGAAAAAATTATCTGTCCCCAAAGTCTTACTAATGATATTGTCCAAAGTCACCACCAGATATCTCATTCCAAAAATATACACACTGCCTATTCATTTGTTATCTGCATTCCATACCCATAATTTTATTTAAAATCCAATTATAGAATTATAACAAGTTAGGTATTGAAATTTTTCAATACAAACTACGACGAAATGTTAATTTTTATAAATAAACAAACATCAAAGACAGATAAAATCCAATAATCCATAGACAAAGGTAAACTCTGTGGATAAAATCCCTTTGCTAGCTCGAAAACGTCCGACGAAAAAGATCGACATCCGATTGCTCAGATATATTTGCCGAACGCTCCAGATGTGTATTCCCCTCAATCTGGATGTAATAAACGAACGGTTGCGACAAGTCCGAGCGGTCCGAGGTAATAACCGAACGCGCTTTATTAGCGATTCAAGTTCATCCCCAAGCCACCTATCGGAAGAAACTGTAATATCGGCTCAAGGTACGGTAGGAGTGAAAGCTTTGACGGCGTGCATTTCTGCAGGTTAAATTTTTATATTTTAGTGTTCGAGGAGTTATAATATATATGAAAGTTTGTTCAAAGCATTTTGAAGAGTCTGATTTTCATACACAAAGTAAGTTGTAAAAATATCAGTATCAATCGAGCTCCATGTGTAGTAATATTTTTCAATATTCAGGTAAGGAGCTGAGACACGCAGATTTGTGTTTGAGACCGAGAAAAACTAACTTGAGACGAAAGAAATGCAGTTCCAACAAAAAACCTTCCTACAGGTACTCATGAGAACATAAAGAAGAAAGAAAGACGGAATTTAACTAGATATGATCCTGTACAACAACCAATTGTAATTATATAATGATCCTTCTAAATGAAAATAAATCTAATATTTACAAAATTTTCAGTTGAAATCTGACTGTGAAGTAATGACACAAAATCAAGATGAAAATGAACTTCATGCTCAGGTAAAGTATTGAGATATTCTAGTTGAATCAAATGATGATATTGAAATTTCAGGAAATGATTCACAGGCCTGATGAATTGTTGGCTGCTGAAGCTCTATGTGCTTTTATCAATAAGGACAATTTGTGACAATATTACTACAAATCAAAAGCTTAACAGCTTGACAGGGTTGAATTCTTTCGAAATGCTGAAAACTATTGAAATTTTAGTATTAAGAATAAAAAGAGAAAATTTTGTTTCATCCCTCAATATTAGGGAAAAAATACATTTACAAAACTAAAGAATGACACGAGCTATGTTGTATTGTCTTTACTCTTTGGAAACATCAGTTCCCAAAGTATAAAAGAAATTTTTTATGACATGCTAACTGTGTTAGCGACAGTATTGAAACCTGCGAGCTATCTTCCACCTATTGAGGAAATTCGTAATAATTTGCCGCAACACTTTGAGCAATTTACTGATGTGAGAGTCATTCTTGATTGTACAGAAATCTCTGTTCAGAGAACTAAATGCCTGTGTTGTAGAGTAAGATGTTATTCTCACTATAAAGGGAATAACACAGGCCGTGACGCCTGCAGGATTGATTAGTTTTGTCAGTGAAGCTTATGGTGGAAGAGCATCTGACAAAATAATTTTTGAGCAGAGTGGTTTCATATCCTCCCTGAAGCCTAATGAGGATGCCATTATGGTGGATCGAAGTTTTCTAATTGATGAAATTTTTCCGGAAAACAGAATAGAACTGATTCGCCCACCATTCATGCGAAACAGAAAACAAATGTCTCTTCAGGAGGTTGAACAAAATATATTCATAGCTTGAGCAAGAGTCCATATCAAACGTGTGAACCAGAGAATACAAATTTTCAAAATTTTGAGTAATGTTTTACTGTGGAACCTGGTTCCTAAAATAGAAGAAATAATGATTATATTTTGTGCGATTGTAAACCTGTCCAGCCCCATTTTTTCTGAAGATAATTTCTGAATATTTTTGTATTTTGCCTTTATTTCGAGTAGCAATATAGATGTTAAATCTAAAGCTTCTGTGTAGCGAAACAGTTGTTATTTATATATATATATATATAATCTGTATCCCATTTGTTACCTTTCGGTGTATGGGTTAGTTGTTATTTAAATAATTAATAAGTGGAAATAGAATAACTGTAATTTTATTTCAAAAAATATATTAATTTTTCAATTATTCATTACAAATATGGTGTAACATTTTCTCAATATATTTTTTTTGTTTGTTTTTTAGATAATGGACGATTATTCTTAAATTAGAATGAATTCACCTTCTATCACATTCCTATTATTTGGAGTTGCTTCCAAATACCGGAAATATTCAGTTAAACTGAGGAATACACTATTTTCTTTGTCCATCATATTTCTTTCTTCACAAATAACACTCAAAACATTTTTGTTTACAATATCATACCTTCAGCCGAAAAAGCATGCTGAAGAGGGCGCTGCCTACCCTTGAATCGGGAATAGACAAACTCCTATAGAGGACAATTAGTCCATCTGGTGGTCAAGACTCAAGGGAGGTAAAGGAACGGTTGACGGCCGTTACGTGATTTTCCCATAGACCTATAATAACATGGACTAACCGACTAACCCTCACGTGGCTTCTACTCACTGCGCTCTGCGGACTATCGAAGAGGGAGAGGTGTTGTGAAGGAAGGAAGTAGAAAGGCAGAAAACGCGAATTTACTAAGGGAATAGCGCGTTTTAAATTTTTTTTTGGAGAAATATTGAGTTTTTCGCATTAGTTGATTATTGAAATAGCTAAATGGCTATAGGAATAAAGCGTTTTTAATTTTTTCAATGAGAAATATTAAGTTATTCGGATGGAATTAGAATTGAAAGAGCTTGATATGGCTATTGGAATAGCGCGTTTTTAATTTTTTTTTGGAGAAATATTGAGTTTGTCGCATGAGTTGATTATTGAAATAGCTAAATGAAACACATTTAAGAATTGTATGGTATCGATTTTTATGTTATCTAAAATTTCTCTCAGAAAAAGGTGAATTTTATTGAGTGCTACCTGAAAGAAAATATTTTTTAGATAGTTCAGTATATCAATAATATAATAGACAATTAAATTTATATTCGATATAATATAGCTACAAGTGTAACTGAGCTTTAGGAAATTCAAAATTTGTGATAAGTAAAAACACAACAGAAAATTTATGAAATTTTTAAAATTTTATATATTTTATCTTCTGAAAAAATAGCCAAAATATTTTTAGAAATAGAATGAGGAAATTAAATAGTGAGTGTTATTAGGAATGAAAGTGCCATATTTTTCCTATCAAAGGACAAATTCAGCCTTACGTTCCAAAAGTATACATCTTCCTCTACTCTAACGGTTTGAAAAAGAACTGCAAATTTTATACATGGGTTTATTGTATTACCTTTTATCATCAAATATGCAAGCACATATGGAAAAAAAAACATATAATAAATATCAATATAAAAAAATTGTGATTAACATCCGACGAAGAGATTCGAATCAGGGCTTCGAAACTGGAATAACATGGACAAAAATTCATAACTCCGTATCTATGAAGGGCAGAAATTTGCTGTATAGTATTCATTATTATTATAGTAACACATGTTCAAATATCAAAATTGTATGGCTCCTTTCTTCAAAACTTTGGTTCCATATAGAGATTGACATAATCGTCCTCTGTTTTGAAGTGATTACTACATATTACGGTTGTGGCAGAAGGTTTTTTGTCTTTACTCCATATTTCCATCACCCATTCAATTTATTTTCACAGAAACCTGTGAAAATATTCAATAAAATGAACGATAAATCCCTTCTTGTTTTCTTACCTATGAAATGTCACGTCCAACCCTTTTTTGGATATAACAACACAATTATAAGCTACACACGAAGCAGAGATACTTAAAATTGTTCATTAGTACAAAAATAAGCACCAGAACACCAACAAACACTCAGTAAATTGTTTAAAAATTAGTAATCACCACAAGAAAACACATACAATCAGTTCAGAAAATCAATGTTATGCCTTTAAACTTTCATCCTTGTCACAATACACCGATATCAATGGTCTCTCTCTAACGCTCAGTCCATGTTATTAAGCTGCTTTCCAGCCAACGTCAGGAGCTCCTCGGTACAGCTCCGAAGCGCACTTGTAGCTTGTAGACTACAAGCTGTGTCGATCACGATCGATCGAATCATTTTGATTCGATTATAACCTATAAAAGAACGATCGGGTCACAGATCTCAAAATGATTCGATCATCCGACCGACTCGATGATATTCGAATATGCTTCGAGATTTATGGTAGATTTCTATAGTTTCAGAAACCAACCGAAAGTTGTGGTATTTATCTGATAGATGGCACTCATATCAGTCAAAGTGACCCAGTGCTTCTCCGAGAGTCCGAATAGCTCATGCTGAAAAGATAGAATGAAATGATCGGGTCGGTCGTGATTGGTCGATAGGAGATCGAGATTCGAGAGCGAGCTTTGAGATCGAATTTCATATGGAGCTGAATAGATAGAATGAAATGATCGGGTCGGTCGTGATTGGTCGATGGAGATCGAGATTCGAGAGCGAGCTTTGATTGAGATCGAATTTCATATGGATCATTTGCACCGTATGACCGTAACCTACTACCTGCGAACTGATCGTCTGCGTTCAATATTTTTCGTGTATTCGAAATTTGATATATTTGATTTTAACGGAACATTATTAATTAATATAATTAATAAAAAAAAATATCTTTTTTTCAAGAAATCCCTCGAAATTTCATATTTTGATAGTCCAGTGACTGTTTTATTTTTTATTCCTACTTTACTACAATCAAAAAATTGGCAACTTTCTGTCCATTCTCTTCATAAAAATGTATGTTCATGATATATTTGGTTCATTTTTGTCTTGGAATTCAATTCAATTATTATTATTGTATAAAGAATTAAATTATGCTATTACTTAGGATAAACATTTTTTCAATTCATACCACCATCCCTGACCGCTTATTGTTAACCTTAATTCAACAAGCAAGATAAATGAGTACTACCCATGAGACAAGTACAAGAAATCATTTCCCTAAGAGTAATTTGGATTAATTCAATAACTGGCTCCAAATGATCCAACCAAGAAATTGGCAACAATTCAGTAGGCATCGAATTTATGAAGGTTATTTTGTGTGCCATTCACATTTTGATAAAAAATATCATCTTCCAGGAAGCCATCGTGGTCTTACTTGCAATGCCATACCTACAATCAGTATTCCAGGTAATTTTATCGAATTACTCAATTTTAATCATATTTAAACCCCTTAAATTTTTGTTCCATGTGTACTGTCCAATGGAGCTGTAGTATATTCTGGTTTAAACGATACTAAGAATTAGGCGTTACATAGTATATATTTCAGTAATAGTTATAGGATGTAGTATGTTTCTAGTTTGTTGGTTTTTGAATTCTGATGAACATTTGATTTTTTGTAGGTACTGTATGCACTGATGGATTCTCTCAATGTATCAAAATTCGAAATATACAGGGTAAGTTTTTGAAGGAACCAATAACCACAAAATCAGAACATGAAATCTTTTGGAAAAAATCAATAAAATTTTTTGGAAACATGTATTTTTATGATGAAAAAAAAAAATGTAGTGGTACCTACCATAAAAAATTTTATTTTGACTTTGAAAGCTTTCGTTTACTTTAAGAGGAGGTTGTTAACTGAAAAAAGTTTCAAGTATATCTTGACTGGTGCTTTCAATCAAGATTGCCTTGAAAATTTTTTCAGTTATATCCGAGGGCATGGTGTAAGGAACACTAATCCAAATATTGGCCAGTTTATGTCCTCTTTCAAATGCCTTACTTTGAATAACTTCATGTCCTCCCATTCTGTAGGTTCCAACTGTGAAGATAATTTGGATAATCTAAAATCATTTGATTTATCAAAATTTCCTTTACCTCAAAATGTTGTGCTTGAAGATTTAAATATAGTTATTCCGAAATTAATAGTACTTGAACAAAAATCAAAATTTAGTAGATGAACTTTAGTTTATATGTGTGGATTCATTTGTAAAATAAATTGATCAAACAATGTGATAAGTGTAAAAAAAATTTAACCTTTAATAGTGAAGAATTTGGGGGACATGGATTTTATTCAGGTAAGGCAGTATAAACACGGAAAGTTGACAAAACCTGGGCAATGTGTATCATTTTTATTTCGGCACTCTCTGAAATATCTTTTCTATATTATTCCGCGAATTTGTGAAAAAAAAACATTTCCCTCTATTTAAAACGTTTTTAATGAAATATTTGGACTTCAAAATGTTAAATTGTGATGAACATATGTTGGGGGAAAAAGTATGTGAGACAATAATAAGGTGTTCCTTGCACTGGTGGTGCAAGCAGGTAAACGAAATTATGAGTGGTGCCGACACAAAATTTTCCAAGTTCCTTCTAACTTCCCCTAGTGAAGAATTAATTGATCCTATCAAAATAGGGGCAAAAAGGATCTTTGATACAAAGAGAAAAAAAAATGATTTATTCATTTAATTTTATATTCATTTATTTATTTATTCATATATTTATTTATTTATTCAAATTAATTTATTCATGTTATTCATTTTTGTTGAAAGTAATTTTATTATTGTTGAAATTAATTTATTCTTTTATTGTTTGAACTAATTAATTCATTTGATGTTTATGCTCCTTTATTATTTCAATGTTGATATATTTATACATATATTGTTTATTTTTTGTTGATTTTTTTATTTTTGTTTACTGCTAATAAATTATATGTTTATTCTACTATCCACTTCTATTTGCACAAAATGTAATATCATCACATATTATACCAGTTATTTATAAAAAAATTCAAATGGTTTTTGGTCATCATAGCACCAAACTCCATTTGAATTGCTTAATATTTCGTTAATAAATTCAAAACAAGTATAGGAAAACCACTCACTTCAAATTTCCCGCGTTTGTCGAGTTTGTTCTTGTCCCGGTCGCCAGGGGGAGTTAATTTCAAATGATTCTACTTTAGACGAGAGGATAGATAGCCCAGGAAAATCCAACGTTGCCAAATGTAATCTAATGTAGGTTATGGCGCGAAATACAAATTAATTTGAACTTGAATCAGTTAATTCTGTTTGATAGATGATATCTTAAAATGTCTTATATGTGCATATATTGTGGAAGATTGCTGAATCGATCGTCAAATCAAAATCAACAGCAAAAAATCGAAATATTTTTACTCTCGCCCGGTAAATTAATTTTAATTGTGAAAAATTTCCCATATAAATGTTTTAATTTTTGAGACTAATATATGAATCAATGTTCATTTTGTGGATAAAATGCTTGCATTATCCTTTTTTATTACTTCTCAAAATAATATTTTGGTTATTTTGACTGTTCTTCATGGTTGTAGAAAAATACATAAATGTGATTACATATTGAGGAATAACGCCTACCATAAAATAAGTAATGAATAAAAACAGCAAAATATATTAAAAAAATATGTTTCTGATTGATAGTAGTCATGGACAATTTAATAACAGAGATGTAGGTTATATGAAATTGTTTATAAGTAGTTAAAAAAAAAGGGATGCAAATCACAAATAGTATTTATTTAAAAAAAATGTCAGACTGAAAACATTACATATCCAATCCAGTAATTCAACAATATTGATGGTCATTCAATGGTTCTACCGATTTATAGAGAAATGAATCTTCAGAGGCACGGCTTAAATTTTCTGCAATGTTAATAGCTTCCTGTAATGTTGGTCTTTTGAGACTGGTCTTTGATTTTATGCATTATTTTTTGTGGAAGTCAATCTTATATGGGATTCTATTAACCTTTTATTAGATTCATTTCTTAATTGAAACTTGGTATTGTCATTAATGTCATTTGGAAAATTAGAACAACTCGTTATATTTTTTGCAATTATTAGGTGGTGATGAATTTTGTTGATAGTTTCATCATCAAACTTTTCAAAGTCTAAACTCTCAAATTTGGAAGCTAAATCTTTTATATCCTTAATTTTTTTATTAGAGGAATTTGGTTTTTCAGACAACGCTAACAGTTCTGTGGATATATTATCTACTCTGAAGTCAGGAACAGTTTCCAATTTATTTTCAGTTTGAAGCTTATTTATTAGCATATGAATGTGTTTACACATAGTCCTGTTTTCCAAATAAAATTTGCATTCACATGAAAACATGCGAGTACATACTTCACAAAACAAGCATATTTGCTCACAACACTTTATATCTAATAATCGGTAAATAGTATATGAAGTTTGTTCATTTTTCTTAATAGTCCAACTAATATTGTAATTATTTGTTTCAATAATATAATTATCAATGTGTTTGAGAACTTCCTTGTGATTCTGAGATAAAAATCTTGTCTGCTTCGTATGTTCACCTTTAGTCAATCTAATTATTCTTTCAACACTTTTATCTCTCACATACTTCAACACAGCAATCAATCCCTCATCAAGTCGTTTTACTGTCTTCCTTTCCAGGTAAAAGTATTTTATGACTTTATGCATTGACTCCAAGTGCATATTTGTATTGATTCCTGCTTCAACCCTGAAACAATAAGCCCACTTCCTGAAATTATAAGCATAATTCTTTTTAAAATATTCTCCAAAATTTCTCGTTTTTTCATTATTGCAAATGTAAGTTAAAGCATTAGTCAAAGCAGAAGTGAATTGTAACAATGGTGTTTCTCGTTGCAAAGTTTTCAAAATTTTATAAATTTCTGAACGCTTCTCTCTGTCAGAAATTTTAGTTAAATTACTTTGCCATGCACGATCAACATGCCATGAGCAAAACAAATGTTGTGGATAAGATGCATTCCCTTCACCCATCACCTCAAGCCAACCATTAAAAAAGCATTCAGCCATATCTGACATGAAAAACTTACAAAACACAACACCTGAAATAAAATAATGTCAATATTCATACAAAATAATAGAAAGAAGCACCATTCTCATTATAAATAAAACCTAATAAGTGATATATACTTTTGAATATAATGAAAAAATTATATTTCTTCACTCTTAGACAAAATTTTACTCCATTACCAAATAAATCTGAAGCATGCATGTCCTGAATGTTTGCAAAAATTGAATACTGAACTATTATTATACATAGGTATTTAGAATTGTAATTTGAGTTTCAATCCCTCACCATAATTTGAAAGTTTTATGATCAATTGGTATTCTTGAATATATAAGACTCTGTCACAAAGTTCATTGAGTGATCATTATGTAAATGTTGCATTAGATTTTTGTTGTTAGAAAACGATCTATTGCGTTTGGTTCAAGACAATGGCTACTCCAAACAGTATTCCTTTCATAAGATATTGGCTCTGCAACTTCATTATGCACTTCGTTAATATTTCTATTGTGGTTAGATTGATTGCTGAAGACTTTTTCACAAAATTTGCATATAACAGGCATTTTGAGAAATGAACTTGCGAATTACTAACGACTAACAAATAAATGTTCTAAGCCAACGATCAGTTCTTAGCAGCCAAGTACTCAACAGAGACAAATGACAAACTTCAAAACTTGTATTTCGCGCCATAACCTAAAATAATTGTATTTCGTACATTTGGCAACGTTGGATTTTTCTGGGCTATCTATCCTCTCGTCTACTTTAGGTAGGGGAGTGTCCATAGACCTATGTGATATAAGAAGCGCGTTCGGTTATTACCTCGGACCGCTCGGACTTGTCGCAACCGTTCGTTTATTACATCCAGATTGAGGGGAATACACATCTGGAGCGTTCGGCAAATATATCTGAGCAATCGGATGTCGATCTTTTTCGTCGGACGTTTTCGAGCTAGCAAAGGGATTTTATCCACAGAGTTTACCTTTGTCTATGGATTATTGGATTTTATCTGTCTTTGATGTTTGTTTATTTATAAAAATTAACATTTCGTCGTAGTTTGTATTGAAAAATTTCAATACCTAACTTGTTATAATTCTATAATTGGATTTTAAATAAAATTATGGGTATGGAATGCAGATAACAAATGAATAGGCAGTGTGTATATTTTTGGAATGAGATATCTGGTGGTGACTTTGGACAATATCATTAGTAAGACTTTGGGGACATAATTTTTTCGTGTTATTGTATAAAGCGTTGTGCATGTTCAGTTTATTCAGAAGAGCGATGGACATTCAAGCTAGGGATATGAAGAAAAAGGCCAAGCTTTTAAAAAAGCTGACTATGTTTACAATATATGAAGTGGACTGGTTTCATTACTTCTAAATAAATGAGACAGACTTCAGTGAATTTTCCACCTTATTATATCGAAATTATGTAATGGATGAAGCAGAAGAAATTAACTCGTTCAAGGGTATCGACTGGGACATCAGTGTCCCAGAAGTATTTATAAATGTCCTGTTCAGCAATAAATATACCCAGCATGGAATCAATTGGGAATATAAAGCCAGATCAGTGTATTCAAGGTACTATATCTATATTTGTGTCAGCTAATAGTTTATTATCATACGAAAGTTTCAGAGAAAAAAATACCATATTCAGGAAAAGGACTTGAAGTTTGTCAGTTGGACCCGAGGCTTGTTGCTTTTCTGAATGGTGTTATTTTCAAGAAAGGGGAGTCAGTGAAATTATTGGAAATCAAATGTCTATTCATTGGTAAGTTTCTAGTAAGTTAAAGAGATTATTTTTATAATTGTTTATAATTTCAGGTCGAATTATTTCTGCTGAAAATACTGAGCACCATTGCCAATATTTGAGAAGAGGAAACGCCAGCTAATTTGAAAGAATAAATAAACATTATGCTAGAGTCTGATTAAGTATGGCAATTATGAATTTGAAAAATTGCGACTCTATAGTGTTCTCATCTGGTGATAAGACATCCAAAACTGATAGTGAGCCATTTGATGAAGAATTCACAAAAAAATAATTCTTAAAACTTCAAATGATTTATTTTAAAAATATGCTTTACACATTGTGTAGCATGAAAGTTTAAATTTTTCAATTAGAAAGATATTTTTCCAAGGCTTAATTATGCTGTAATAAGACCATCCAGAATAAGAAAAGTTCCGAATCATACATGTCTGAAGGTATACATGTTATAACTTCCAGACTATTGAAAAATTTGAGTCCAGTTGTTATTAGTAAGAGAGTAAAGGATTTGCTATTGGATCATAAAATTTACAGGTTGAGTGATTTATTTAGGAATCATTTTTGTAAATATTATTTGATAATTTGTAACTACAAACATATTCATGTTTTCATTACAATGACTTTCAATACTACTCATTTATAGTTTAAGATTTTTTGATTGACAAGCCATGTAAACTTTTGATGGCGTATGTTTTTATGAATTTCTTGTGTGCAAATAAATTATTATTATTATCAAATACTGCATTGATTTTACATATCATTTATTTATCCTATGGCAGTATAAGTTATCCCATCATACATTCCCTTGGCACCATAGTCCATTAAATTACTGATGAAAATAAAAAGATATCATCTTCCAAATCACTTGGATCAATTTGACATGAAAATTCCTTTTTTCCTTCTTAAACTTCCATTGAAACATTTTTGTCTTCGTAAAACGAATGGAGATTTTAGAAGTGATTCCTCCTTGGAAATATACTTTCTACTATATCAGACCATTTTTCTTTTTATATCTTTTCATTTTTGTAGAGGAATTAGGTATCCGTTTTTTTATACTTCTGAAATAAGTAGAATGAAATTAGATAAACGTACATAATTTAAACTAATAATAAAACGAATTTATTCAGGAATTTGGTCCAAATTCCTGAATAATTCATATTCATATTTTATGGAATACTTCAGGTTTCCATTTCTCTCAAAATATGATCAGCACTACAATAAGTTTTAGATGAGAGATATTTGCTATCATTTCTAAAATATTCTTATCAAACTCTTCTCACACTAATAATCCATATCACCATATCTTTCCTTCTTTCTCGAGCTACTTTTTCTTATTGTAATATGAATTGTGGCAACCAACTACATAGCAATGAATTTGTGAATTTCTTGCAGTAAATAATTGATAATATTAAAGTCCATACCTTCAGAATTTTTCCCTATTTTTCAATATTGAAAACAACATCAACTCAAAACTTCTTAGTATAGTTAAAAAAAGCATAAATTTCTAACGCCTCTTCAGCAGGCAAGACAGTAAAAGTGTATATTATGAATATTGATTATGTTTTACTAATGATTTCATTTCATTTAGCCACAAAGGGCGCCACATGCGTATATCAAAGAACTGACATAACAGCTGAAGCTCAGGAAGCTCTGTACCGTTCGTTTATTACAGATAAATCTGTAAAATCCGACATATCTGTGGTCACGTGGATAAAATATCCGTCCGCTCTCGGATGCTATTGCCGAACGCGCTTAAGGTCTATGGGAGTGTCCCATCTATGTTATCCGTAATCTGTGCTCGAAGCTCTAGTGCGCCGAGCCCCGGGGTGACAAGCACCTGACTGGAAAGCAGCTAATAGGTCTATGGATTTTCCATACTAGAGTCGATGACTGAAAGTGGTGGATGTAACTCACGTGTTTTTCGAAAATCTTGTTAAAAAGAAAGTATAGTTAATGGTGTTGAATATGAGATATCTAAGTACCCTGCCAAAAGAATTAAACCAAATTTTTGTTATTTTCAGATTAATGTTGCTGATTGGAGTGGAAACTCATGGTTGAGCATGTTTACAACAGAAGCTGAAACTATTCTAGGCATGCCAGCACAGGAAATAGGAGATGCGATAGAAAACAACTCTGAGGCAGCAGCTGGTATTGTAGAAAGAGTCAATTTCAAACAGTTCATCTTTAAATGCAGAGCTAAAATGGAAACTTACAATGTAATAAATTTCTTCAGGCAAATTTTAGGGCAGAAAGACTTATGGTGGGTTTCATAAAATTTTTATCATGATTATTTGTTTAATCAAATCATTTCTGTGTTCAATTTCAGTTAATTTTTGACACTTCTTTAGATTTCAAACTAACGAGCTTTCTTTAAAATTCGTGGTCAAGAGTGCTGTGGAGAAATTAGAGTTGATTTTCTGTAATTACAAGTAGCACTTAGCTTGTACCATATTATTCTTCCCAGATTCAAAGTATGATACAAGTAAAGCGTGTAAAGTAGTGACTCCTAGTCACAGAAAATCAACTCTAAGTTCTCCACAGCACTCTTGAAAACTAAATTTAATTAACGCTTGTTATTATCAAGGAGTTAATCTGTCAAAAGTTTTATGAAACCCCTTGTAAAATACATGACTCAAAACTGTTTGGTATTTTCCTACAAAAAGTGAGTCTTGTTTTTAGTGCGCCAAAATATACATATATAATGCTTTAGTATAACATATATATGAATAATACATTCAAAATAATTAACCTTGGAATTGTTAAAAATTTCAGTAATTTTTGACTTAGTGCTTTAGTCTGATGACCCAATAATTAATACACAGATGATAAAATAACAAATGAGACAGCTAATAAACTATTGGCTGGTTTTGTCTTTCTTTTTTATCTTGAAATTTTTTTAGGATGAAGCACGTCTGAAAACAATTGCCGTAGAAGTTAAAACAATAGATTATAAAGACTTGAATAACCAAGTCATTAAAAGAATTAAACAGTTGATGGGTTAATTGAATATTATTTAGTTGTGATTATACATTTTTGGTGAAGTTTATTTACATTTACTCCACAATAAAATAATGGTTGATACAATATTATAACATTGAATTTTTCTTATTACATTTTTCAAACAATAAAATAATAGTTAATGTGTATTTCGGAAATTTTATTTCTCCAATATTTTCCTGAAACAAAAATACTTTCAATTTTAGTTTCAAAGAGCAAATTTCATTATCACCTTCATATCTGTTCAATGTACATTTTCCTTCTGGCATAAGCTCCTAGACAAGCTAATAGACCAAGAGTACCAATGATTATTCCTAATAAAAGAGCAATTGTGTCGGCGAAATCGAACATTTTCTTAGAATGTATTTTAAAAAAACCTAACAAACAAGTCGAGTTTAACCACAAATTCTTAACTAACCACAGATAACAGAGTAGAATAACTAACGAAAAAAACAAACATGTATTAATAGTCATAGAATATTAGTAGTTTGGAGCATAGAATATAAAATATCTTTTATTTTATACTCGAAGGCTTCATGCTACTTCACTGAAAAATCCGAACATCCGAAAAAAATCTGCTAATTCATAGAACCATATATTATTTAAAAAAATAACCCAAAAATTAGATATTTTCAATGCGCTCAAGTAAAAGAAAACTGACTGACTCTTTCTGGTTTACAGCGAATGCCCAATATTAATTTAACAATAAGCGCGTTCGGTTATTAGAGAGTTATTGCAACGCACAAATAAGCGATCTTTTATTAAAGGATCCTGTAATAAAGGATCCTCTATCGTGTACGTTAAAAGTGAACTATTGCAAGGTGCTTTTAACGAAAGTCAGTAAAGTGACAGATCTTTAAATTTGACATATTTATATTTTGTCACCTTTATTTTGTATTCTGATAAATAAAATAATTCATTTGGTAAAAGTTCAAAATCGAAAATGAAAGAACAAATAGCGTTAGCAATTTTAGCTGGGACCATTATTGAGGAATTGATTTTTCATAATAGATACAGTTGGTGTAGAAAATATATCAAAACCAATTCAAACAAATCGACTAGTTGACTTGGAAAATTTTTACTACAAGTATCGCAATCATTATCGAAGTTTATTTTTATAACTGCAATCTTCATTGCGGAAAATCATGGACACTTCTAAGATAATTTGAATGCACATAAGTGGCTTTATAGAAATAGTTATCAGCTATATGTACAGGTAAGCTATTAGCTGAATTAAACTTAAATTATTATATATTATATTACCTTAATTCGCTTTTAGTCTACCAATTCGTAATATGGGAGGAGCTGTACCAAACTACTGGGGTTTTATCGATGAAACTATTAGAGAAATTTGTTGACGAAGTATCATCAAGTTTGAATGGAAGTCAATCAAGTATTTCTTTTTATGTGAAACCACCAGTATTGGAAGATTATTTTGTTTAACAGAATTATGTTATGTATTTTTGTACTTTTTCCTACAATAATTTTGAAAAAAGTGTACTTAACGTATAATTTTATAATAACATTACTGATAATTAATTTGTTTCTGCATTGTGATTTGCTTTTTTTATGCTATGTTGATTCAATATATAAAAAAGTACTTAGGTAACAAGTTTATTATTTTTCTTTCAAAACAATCCCATTGGTGTGTCCATATTACAGAATGAATTATTTATATTCAATATAAAAAAAATAATATTCAGTATGCAGTAGCATTCTTTAACCATAGTATAAGGAATGCGCTCAACATCAACAAAATCGAAAAAAGCACTACACTGGCTTACTATCCTTTCCTCATACTATGCTTTAACAATACTACATTACACATATAGGAAAATTCTTATTTCTAATAAAATTCAGGATTTATCAGTATTATTTTCAATTCTTTTAGTAGGTTCAAATTAAATATGTTTCGTTGAGAATCGTATAAGTTCTTGAAAAATTCGTTATTGAGAGCACATTTTTTTTCTCGAATGAAATGGTTCCCACAGATGCCCCAAATCAAGAAATGAAATGCAAATTTCTCAAAAAGTTTACTTCATTACTTTGTTTACCTAAACAGCTACAAATATTTATAGGTTAGTTGTTGTTGAATAACGACGACAAATATTCGTCATAAACAGATATCTGTCAAAATGAAGGATCCTTAATATAAATAAAAGTTGGTCGCCTGTATTTAAATAAAGTAAGGGAGGCCTGTATTTTAGATTTAAACAATCCTTAATATCTGACTCAATGCGCATGAGTACATGTCAAAATAAGAGATCCTGTAATAAAAGATCGCTTATTTGTGAGTTGAGGCGACACTAAATTCCGGGAAAACCTCGGAGGCGTTCGGCAAATTCCGTTGACAAACGGTACTTTCAAATAGGCGGTAGATTTGAATATACGCTTAATAAAAGAGCTTGGCGGATGTTGGATCATAGTGCGACTATTCAGACTACATGAATAGAATGTATATATATATATGTGTGAATACAATCAATTAGGAACGAAATTTTTTTCCTATCGATCCTGAATTATCTAGTTAATAATTTTAATTACATCTTTTTAAAATGATATGAAGAGTACAAGGAAGAAAGGCGAAATGTCAGTCAGATAACATTTCGAGGAAATCGAATTTGGATGTTTGAAAATATAGCATAGCAAGAACAATTAATGTCATTTTTAGGTATTTTATCCTGAGAACTATTTCGTAATATTTCACGAATTAACGCGCGGACCTTTCTTCCATGTACAACTTTTTCATTTGCGTTATAGCTTTGGCTTTTTCTCAGGGCCCCCGCAAGGGTCATCAACGCCCGCGTGCCGAAAATATTTTGGCGCCCCTTAAAGGGGGGAAGTGGAGAAAAACGTCGCAGGATAATCGGCAAAAAATGTTTCAGTTTTTGTTAGGAATTTATTTGTAGAAGGGTTAAAAAAACTATCAGCAACCTTTATTGAATGCCTTAAGAACTTTATGCTGTCAGTTGTTGCATAATACATTTTTTAAATGTTTCATTATTTTATTCAAGCATTCGATCAAAACCGCATTTTATTTTAATTTTGTAATGAAACTGCAGAGTTTTCAAAACCTGAGCTTTATTCTTCTTTGAATTATTCATAATATTATATTAAAATATTAATATTATTATTAATAATTATTAAATATTATTCCATACTCCCAACCATCCTCCCTTTGTTGAAGTCTAGCTTTTTTTTGCTCTCGAAATTTTGCAGTAGAAGGTCGTTTTCTCTTGTATGGCTCCTAGAATTTAAGAAAAACTTGATCCAAAATTGGTTAAGACATTCACCCATGATTTACTTTGCGCCATCCCTTTGAGAATAACCCGTATGTTTTCATTTTTATGAATTTGAACCTTAAATCCGAGCCTTTAAACCTAAACGGAGTTAATATTAATAATAATAATAAGTTAAGACCGATCTGAAGCACATACCCTGTTCCTGTTATAATAATTAATTTTTGGCAAAGGTGAAATATAATTTTTTTAGAATGTCAAACGGCTACGAACATCAAATAAATAATACAGATCCAGGGTGCATATTAAAAAAAAATTAAGTATAATATATGATGGTGGCCCCAGGTAACAAATTCAAAATATCAAAGTCGATTCAATTTTTTCACGATTACAAACAATACTTCCCTATTTGAAGCAAATAAAAATAATATTATAGTATATAGGTATGGGCTAATTTAGGATGTGCACCATTTTAAACAGAAAAAAAATATTGAATTTTATAGACTAATAGAAATGCTAATACTGTATGTGGATAGGTACTTACCATTACATAAAATTTAATTTAATCACAACAAGAAACAGTAAAACAAACCACAATTACACAAAATACAAATCTTTCCAATTATCTGAGTATTTTAATTTTTTGCGTCTTGACCTCAACCCCTAAACGTTGCAAAACAAAATAACTATTCTTTGGATAGGTTTCTGCTGTTATAGCATAGCAAGCAGATTTTGGTAGTTTCAGAAATTCTCTGTAACATGTAGTATTTTTCCTACAGATGGTGGCGAAAGTTTCAGTAATTCCCCTGGCTAAAAGCTATCGCTTCGGTATTTATGATTGTTTATGTGTACCATATGCGTTTTAGTGATGATCCAAGAAATGGTGCCCGCCGTCCGGTGCAAGGTGGCCCATAAAGAAATCCCGTACCGACAAAGGGATGATTATTTATGATTTGTTTACTCGAAAAGAATCGTATAATTGCAATCTGTGGCCGAGGTTATTTTATAGGGATTGTGACGTTCGGGAACTTGTTTGGATGTGTAAAAGATGTCTTTGCACGTTCAAAATTGTTGAAAAAATAAAAAAAAACTTTTTCAAAAACCTTTGGTCTTTCGGATTTTCATGCGGTCTATAAGAGATTTTGGCGCCCCTTAAGAGTGGCGCCCGTGTGCGGTGCACGCGTTGAACGCGCGGTTGCGGGGGCCCTGCTTTTTCTCCGTTCTGCGTGTGCCTTATGAAACTAAACTACTACTTTTTCTCTACATATAGAAAATAATGAAAAATGGATAGTACTACCTGTCTTCCCTGGACCCTTCATGTCTTATATCCTCATGTGCTAGATTGGGGCTGGATTCATGAATGTCTGAATATAACTAAAGATATTTTATGCTGAAGAAATATATAGAGGATAGTTTTTGAGCAATATTAAAAATTTATCATATGAATTTTGAGCTCTCATCATGAGACCCAATAAACTCTTATTAGGTATTCACTTGACAATGTTGATTTTATTATTAATAGTACTACATGCTATGTACTATTATTAATAATAAATCGTTTGTGTGGATATATCATATCCACACAAACGTTTTTGAATACCATCAGGCAATTATTATATTTGTTTTCAATTGTTACCTTGTATAGGAGAGGATTTCTATAATACTGAAGGATAAAACAATAAAATTCGTTGTTTTGTCATAATAGGAATTTATTTTATGGAAAATATCTTTCGAAATTAAAAAAAAAATCTACATTGTTTAATGTTCACAATAGCATCAACAGAATCTCAATTCACTGAACCCATTGCAATAAAAAGCCCCTTTATTAACAAAAGCACTAGCAACCAAGAGATTCTAATCCTTCTTCTCATGTACAGGGTGGGCAAATTTCGATGTTTTAGCACTACAACTTTTAAACCAGAGGTGATAGACAAAATCTGATACCCAGTTCTCGATCTCTTGTTCTGAGAAACTATCAAGGGTAGTATTCATTTTTGGCCAGCTTCTTTTGTTTTCGAGTTATAAGCGAAAATTGGAAAAATGGCGATATCGAAAAACATTCATATCTCCGTTGATATTGATGATAGAGCTTTGAAATTTGAACATTATACAGGCACTTTTTTACGTAGAATCCAGTGGCGTACTCGTCTTTTCGAAAGGGTTTTTAATTACGAAGCTATGACCCAAAGTTATGTTTTTTTAAATGGGAACACTATATTTCTGTGACATTTTTTAAAAGCTTAATTTTTCCTGATTTCAAAAATATATGACATCGTATAGTTTGTATCAATATAAATAATGGAAAATGGTCAAAAACTTTTCTCACCTAAGTGTCTCAATATTTCTATGGTTTCAAATGTTGATGAGCAAAGAAAAATATAGCTTCTTATAACAAGAGCAGTATCCTTCCGTCAATCTGATTATTTATATGATTTTCAGAGAAGATGTTCAAATCGTTGACCATCTGCAGCAATGCACAGTCGACACCTCTTCTCGATACTTCGCACCGAATTAAATAAATGAATATTTGAAACTGTGTTCAAGCAAACTAGAAAATTTTCTTTTAGTTCATCCAATGATACAATGCTAAATTTTTCTGTGCTCATCAACATTTGAAGCCATAGAAATATGACACTTAGGTGAGAAAAGTTTTGACCATTTTCCATTATTTATATTGATACAAACTATACGATGTTATATATTTTTGAAATCAGGAAAAATTAAGCTTTCAAAAAATGTCACAGAAATATAGTGTTCCCATTTAAAAAAACATAACTTTGGGTCATAGCTTCGTAATTAAAAACTATTTCGAAAATACGAGTACGCCACTGGATTCTACGTGAAAAAGTGCCTGTATAATGTTTAAATTTCAGAGCTCTATCATCAATATAAACGGAGATATGAATGTTTTTCGATATCGCCATTTTTCCAATTTTCGCTTATAACTCGAAAACACCTCTGGTTTAAAAGTTGTAGTGCTAAAACATCGAAATTTGCCCACCCTGTACATTATAATTATCGATGATGTTTATCAATAATTAATTAAATTTTTCGAGTATGAAGAACCTTAGCATCGCCCTTCGAAAGGTTTCCACAATGAACACATATTTATTATTACCATTGTTCCTTAAACCTATTACTACCTAATATTTCTGTTAATTTCTGAAACTCCAATTTAATATCATGCTCCAATGCTAAATGAGTTTCTAATTTCTTATAAGTTCCACACTGCAGCTCATTTTTCTTACAAAGCGGACAAATAATATGCGACTTCGAAGTCGGAGTATTGTTCACTTCATGAATACTTCGCAAATGCCTATTTTTTGAAGAAATGGTAGAAAACTCCACACCGCAAAGAGAGCAAACTTTTTCCTGGTTTTCCATATCTGCCATGTCACAAAATATATCCATTGAAAAACTTCCAAACTTAAAAAACTCAAAACTGCTAACACTGCTGTTTCAGTTGAAAATTCCACTTTGCCGCGAAATCAGTCTGGCAGCTGGCTGTCAATATCCCGATTGTCAACGAGACTTGCCGAAAGCCTCCGAGGTTTTCCCGGAAATTAGTGTCGTCTTGTGAGTTGCAATAACTCTCTATTACCTCTAGGGATGGGAATACCGGTTACTCACCAGTCGCGTTACATTCGCGACCGCTCCAGAAAAATACCGCGATTTTGTAACTGTGGTTACAGGTAACAAAACCGTAGGCGATTGCAACTAAGTTGCAAGTTCTACTCTGTTATCTGTGGTTGCAAGAGGAACGAAGGAAACGAGACCGTTGGGATGAAGTTTTATTTTCCTCCCAATTTTAAGCATAATGTTTCATGGAAAGTATATCAATGAATTAAGATTAGGAAAACATAAAGAAATGAGATATTATCCACTGAATTTTTACACAATAAACATAAATTCCATATACTCAACTCCACTTGATGGACCCAAGTAAACATTATACTACAGTTTACGCCTTTAACTTTCTTTCTTCATTATATGATCCTCACTCGGAAGAAGTCGTTTTGAATTTTCATCACTTGCTTTAGATAAATAAATAAATATTACTCTTTCAACATTTATAAGCATCCATTATAACATCAATAAAAATCAAGAATTCATGATTGAAATAGGACCAAAAAAATTTTACCTATAAAGGTAAAAATTGATCGAGGGAAGACGGGTATTTCATTGTGTGGACATATGTTCGTCAATATGGGTACAAGAGTTGAGTTATAAACAAGAGTGATTTAAAGGATACCACACAATATCGAACTTCAATGATATGATGCCAGAAAGCGTGGACGAAGAAAGTTTGACATTGAGAGATCTATTACAGGAGATCAAAAAGTCCAAGGAGGAAGTTAAAAATTGTATTTCGGCAACGGAAGTGAGACTGCGGTTGGAAATTCAGGCACTTAAAAATAGGAATGATGCATTAGAAAAAGAAAATGAAATTTTGAAGAAAAAACTTTAAAAACGGAACAATATCAAAAAAAAAATAATATTGTTATTTTTGGGCTGAGCAGAAGAAGTGAACTAACAGGGGCGTACCTTTGTGAGCAAATAAACCGTTTATTGGACATACAGATTGAGCCAAGGAAAATAAGCGACTACTACGCATTGGGAAGAGAAGAGAACAGCCCAGTTAAGGTGGAGTTCGTTTCTTATCAATGTAAGAAAATCATCTTTGAAAATATAAAAAAACTAAAGAAAAAAGATGTGGCTATCGCAAATGATCTCACCCTGAAACAACGCCAGGACTTCCAAAGATTGAAGACATTTTTAAGAGAAGCTAGATCAAAATATTCTGAGAAGTCTTACCTGAAAGGAGACAAATTGATGATAGGGAAAAGATCATACACATTGGAGGAATTAGAGAACTCGAGTGGAGAAGTAACAAAAGGAAATAGCGCCCCAAATACACCTACCTTAAGTTATGAGATAGTTGAGGAGAAAGGATATAATTTTATAACGAATATACACATTTTTATATAAGTAGTCTTTCAATTTCATTGAAAATTGTCTTGATGTGGGGTGTTAGTTGAGAACCCTCAAGAGCAGTCACTGAACAAGCTATCACTGGTCTAGAGACTCCACATGCACGACCTAATGCTTGTTTAGACCTAACAAATACATATGCCACATTCTTGTCCTCGCACAAAAGGGGGATATGGAGTAAAATTTCAAGGGGTAGAGCATCACCTGCCAAAATAACCAATTCCGAAATTCCTCGTTTCAATGTTTTAGTAACCTCGTTTGCACCTTTTCTTAATTGGTTGTAGTTCTGTGCCATCTGTACCAAATTCAAAATTTTCATTGTAATATGAGGAAGGAAATAACTTGATGTCAGAAGAGGAGAAAGGAGAATCAGCAATACGAGAAAAAAATAAGAAAATCCATAACACACCTCATCTTCCAACTCATAAAAAAATTTTTTCCAAGGGCAGCAAACCGCCCATAAAGGAAAAGAATACTGGAATGAAGTTAAGACAAAAGTAAAAAGAAAAGTTAACTTCCTCAGTCCTCTTGAAACAGTGAGTAATTTGGATATAAAAATAGTGGGATGTATTATTGTTTATTTTGGGAGATATACGATCGATTTTGTTTTGGGATGGGTTATTGAATGAATTTATTGCCGTATTTGATAGTTTTTGCATAGTTTATTGTGTCGAAATGGACCCTTACATAGAACAATATACAAACGATGACTTTGATACTGTTATCATTGAGAGTATTGATGAAGTCAATAAATTCAAGATTAAAAAAACATTCAATATTCTTCAGATGAATATAAGGAGCATTCAAAAGAATTTTACTTTGAACTATTACTGGAGGGGAGTGAGATAGAGTTCGATATAATTGTACTAACGGAGACATTCACAGTGGATGATATTAATATGTTTAAATTGAAGGGTTACGAACATGTCTACAATGAAGGGAATTACAATAAAAATGATGGAACAGTAGTATATGTCAGGGAGAATATTGGTTTCGATCACGAGATCATAAAACTAGGAGATATAAATGCTATAGAACTGAGTATTCGACATGAAAAAGAAAAAATTAAATTAACTGCAATATATAAATCACCGAAATATTGCACTAGTGAGTTTAATGAAAAATTGGCAATTTATTTAGAAAAGAAAAAACATTATAAGAGACACATCATAACTGGGGATATAAATATCAATTTATTATCTGAGGAAAACAACGCGGAGGAATACAAAAATATTATGAACTATTTCGGATTTGTATCGCTTGTCAATAAAGTTACACGGCCTGACAGTAATTCGTGCCTGGATCATCTGTTTGTCAAAGGTATTCAACCAGGAGACTCGAATGTGTATGGTGTGATTCTTCAGAATCTGATTACTGATCACTATCCTATATTGTTATGCACAGATCTAAAAATCGAAAAAAAAAATATTAAAAGCAAAATTGAAAAGAAATACACGAATTATATCGGCTTGAAGAATTCATTGAGATTAGAGACATCGGAGAACGTATATGACAGCGACGATGTAAATAGTGGAACTGAGTGCTTCATAGATACTGTAAAATATTACATAGACACAAATACTACGACTGTCCACAGAAGAAATAAGGACAGGATTAAAAAAGAATGGATTACTCCGAAAATATTAGAAGATATAAATGAGAAACAGAAAATGTACGCGAAGTTAAAAAAAGATGTAAATAATGATAAACTTAGAAAAGAATATTCTGAACTGAAAAATAAGTTGCGTAAATCGATACAACAAGCTAAACAAGATTATTTCAAGAAATGCACCGAGAAACATCAGAACGAATCAATAGCGTTATGGAGGTGTGTACAGAATAATTTAAGAAAGGAAACGAATATTAAATATATTAAGTTGGACGATGATACGCTTATCGAAAATGATCAAGAGATGTGTAATGCTTTCAAGGATTTTTTTACCAAATTGGAGGAAAAATATGCCAGGGAAATAAGAGAACCAGCAGATTTCACGGAAAAAAAGATTCAAAACAATTGTTCTTTTTTCTTATACCCCACAAACTCCAATGAGATCGAAAGGCTTATTAGTAGTCTCAAGTCAGGAAAATCTAGTGGATGCGATGGAATCCGTTCAGAAGTTCTGAAATAAGTGAAACAGGAAGTATCAGAACCCCTTGCCTTTTTGGCGAACATGTGTTTCGAGAAAGCATGTTTCCCAGAAACTTTGAAACTGGGAGTAGTAAAACCATTACACAAGGGAGGTGACAAAGCAAATCTAAATAATTACAGACCAGTTACACTTGTGTCCAATATTTCTAAGATCTTCGAAAAACTCATTAAAGTACGTATGGTTGCATTTATGGACAAATACGGTATAATTTCGAAAAATCAATTCGGATTTCGCCGAGGGATGTCGACAGAGGATGCCATAAAAAGGGTAACAGAAAGAATATATAAGAATATAGATGAGAATATACCAACTCTAGCGATAGTCATAGATCTAGCAAAGGCTTTTGACACCGTGCACCATGGAAAATTACTAGAAAAACTTTCAGATTACGGCTTTAGAGGCAAAATGATTAGCTTACTCCGTAACTTCCTTACAGGCAGAAAACAGATCACGAACTTGAATGGAACATTTAGTCGTACAAGCACAGTTACTTATGGCTTTCCTCAAGGAACAGTGCTCGGGCCTATCCTTTTTTTAATATATTTGAAAAGTATATTCGACTTGAAGAGTAAGGGAGAAATAATTAGTTTTGCTGACGATATGTTAGTCATCTACGAGGATACAACATGGGAGAATCTAAAACAAAAAACAATAAATGACTTGAAGATTATGAAGAAGTGGTTTGAAATCAATAAACTCACCTTAAATCAACAAAAGACAAAATATTTGAACTTCTCATCCAATAAAGTCGGGCTTCCAGATTTAGGAATACTTCAAGTGACCAATGACCTAAAAATCTCAAATACAAATGCCACAAAGTATCTAGGAATTCATATAGATCAACATTTGGGATGGGATGTACACATGAATAATTTAAAAAAAAAGTTAAGAGGTATTGCGTACAGATTCAGAGTCATCCGGAAAGAAGTTCCATCTGTAAATCATCTCCAAGTACTATATGACGCATTAGTTCAGTCCCAACTTTCATATGGAATAATTGGATGGGGGGGAGTATTAGATTGCCACAAAAGAGGATTGGACATTATACAGAAATACATCTTAAAAATAATGTACGGAAAAAAGTTAACATTCCCTAGTCGTGAGATTAATGAACTGTCGAAGGCATTGGATATAAGACAAATATTTGCGAGTAAAATAATCATAAACATACAACAGAACAAGATACCTCTGGAAATAAAGGAACATAATTTCTCAACAAGAACAAAGAGAGACAACTATAGAAGACCGAAAGCGCAAAAGAGAATAGAACAACGAAGCTGCACATATTTAGCATCAAGACTCTACCCAAAAGTGCCCACTAGAATAAAAGAATTGAAGAATATGAAAAAATTCAAGAGGGATCTAAAAAACTGGTTGATTACAGAAGATAGATCATGGGTTCACAAAATAATAAACTCTTCATGAAATAGTTGAGGGGCAAAAGAGCAGATGAAGACAGAAGTTCCCGAGTTCTACGAAACTGAATCCCAAACTGTGACGAAAAACACCCGATTGAGACAAGATATCTGATTAGGAGTAAAAAAAAAAAACCGAATGTGACAGAAAGAAATTGAGAGTTTAATTTAATAAGTGGCGAATTTCGATCTTGATGATGGTTCCGCGGTCGTTAGAATCAAATTTATTTTTCAAAACTGTAAACAGTTATATAATAATAACTCACAGTTTTTGTTGTTTTTTCTTCAGAGTTTACTTCATATTTCATATTGTATAATACATTATATTATGTTGAATAAACTCATATCTATCTATCTATCTATCTAAAATAGTTGTCTATGATATACAGGGTGTCCCGTAAAGACCACGTCAAACCGAGGGAGAATGTAGATCAAAGGATAACCCACCTGCTAAGACCAAATTCCCATTATAAAAGTCTTACCGTTTTCGAGATATCTTTTTTTTGAAAATAATGAATTTTTGTCCCATTCAATAGTTTTGCCCTTACGGTTGGTACAATTTTACATCTTTCTGGTTAATTTTTTCAGTAAAATATTGCAGAAGAATGATTTTAACGTTTATATTAAAAACATCCCCCGAAAATTTGAAAGGGGGGCTAAGAGAAATATTTTTATTGGAAATTTTGGTAGTGGATTATTTTGTTCATGAAGTTTAGCCCATCGTAGTGGAAAAAAAATGTACCGAGCTACTGCTGCACATTACACCAATAAATTGTCTATTTTATAGTGATTTCAGAAAGGTATCACACAAGTAATTTGTTATTCGAAAAAAAAAAGAAATGGCTGTTTTTATCCAAATGGGTACGTTTCTGACAAAATCAAGTTTGTCAATTCTGTTGAGAAATCTTCGATGTTGCATTACTTAGTGAACAATGGCAATTGTTTACGTGCGAAAATATTACTCGCATAATTATTCACCTCAACGAAATTTTGCCGGCAAATTTTGGAAAACATCATGCAGATCCAGATTTTTTTAATAAGATCATTTGGAGCGACGAGTACATGAATCTTCACAATTTGCATAGCTGGAATATCATAAATCCACACAAGGTGAGAGAAGATAGATCACAATATCGATTCAAGATCAATTTATGGACTGGAATATTTAATGGTGCAATTTTGGGCCCGATCGAACTGCCGCCATCACTGAACGCAAACAATTATTTGGAATTTTTAACCAACCAGCTGCCCATTTTATTGGAAGATGTGCCGTAGTCTGTGGTTTCAACATGATGGATGCCCAGCACTTTACGGACTCGAAGATACCGCACATTTGAATAGAACTTATCCTCACCGGTGGATTGGACGAGAAGGTGAAATTTTGTGGCCTCCTCGTTCACCTTACCTAAATTCTATGGACTTTTATTATTGGGGCTTCATCATGTAAGGGTGTTGCGTATACTTTGTCTTTTAGGCAGCCCCAATATTAAAAGTCCATAGGATTCAGGTCAGGTGAACTAGGAGGCCACAAAATTTCACCTTCTCTTCCAATCCACCGGTGAGGATATAGGTCTTCATGTACCCATCCTTGGTACAGGAAGACTCGTCGCTCCAAATGATCTTATTAATAAAATCTGGACCTGCATGATGTTTTCGCAAAATTTGCCGGCAAAATTGATATTCGTTGAGGTGAATAATTATGCGAGTAATATTTTCGCACGTAAACAATTGCCATTGTTCACTAAGTAATGCAACATCGAAGATTTCTTAACAGAATTGACAAACTTGATTTTGTCAGAAACGTACCCATTTGGATAAAAACAGTCATATCTTTTTTTTTTTTCGAATAACAAATTACTTGTGTGATACCTCTTTGAAATCACTATAAAATAGACAAATCATTGGTGTAATGTGCAGCAGTAGCTCGGTACAATTTTTTTCCACTACGATGGGCTAAACTTCATTAACAAAATAATCCACTACCAAAATTTCCAACAAAAATATTTCTCTTAGCTCCCTTTAAAATTTTCGGGGGATGTTCTTAATGTAAACGTTAAAATCATTCTTCAGCAATATTTAACTGAAAAAATTAACCAGAAAGATGTAAAATTGTACCAACCCAGGGGCGGATCCAGGGGGGGGGCCATGGGGGCCATGGCCCCCCCCTCGAGGACCTTATAAATATAAAAGTGTATCCTGAATTACCGAAGACTCTTCACTCATTTAGTTTTTAATTTTTTTTTCCAATAGATAGCTTTAGTTATCTGCATTTCATGTTTTATAGGTCCGATCGGGTTCAACTAAATGGCGTTAGAAAGATGAGATTTCGTACTACATAATCTTTTTCGACAGTTTTATGATTAGTTTACTTCGTTTAGTTTGAGCGCGCGTTAAAGAAAAAATACATTATATTATAGTTTTTCTTCGATAAAGTCGAAAATGCAAGCCAAGCGGCTGAAAATTTAAATAATGGTTATGGTTTTGATACTGTAATAGACAATCACGCGCAATTTTAGTTTCGTCGATTCCATCTTGGTAATTTCTATGTCAAAGATGCATCACGCACTTGAGACCAATTGTCGAAAAGATCGACAGAATCATGGACATTATCGAGTCCTGTTTCCATTGCTCAAGAGTTGAAGATTGCACAAAAAACCGTTTGGAACCATTTGCAGAAGGCTGGTCTCAAGAAGAAACTAGATGTATGGGTACCACATGAGTTACCGCAAAAAACTTCTTAGACCGAATTATAATCTGCGAATCGCAACAAAATCACCCCGTTTTTGAAAAGGTTGGTGGCTGGTGATGAAAAGTGGACGACTCACAACAACATCAAGCGAAAACAATCGTGGTAAAAAAGCGGTGAGCCATCGGAAACGGTCAGGAAGGTTTTGCTGTGTATTAAGAGTGATTGGAAGGGAATTATCTACAAGCTGCTCCCCTAAGGCACAAATGTTAACTCTGAACTGTACTGTCAACATTTGGACCTTCTGAAGGAAGCAATTGCCCATAAGCGACCAATAGGAGAGAAATTGTGTTCCATGGAGACAACGTAAGTCCAAACACATTGATAGTGACTTGCCAGAGGTTCTTATGCATCCACTTTATAGTCCGGAACTAGCCCCAAGTGCATCTCTTGCTGTCCATCGCAAACAATTTTGCTGGTGAAAAATTCGTTTCAACAGAGGCTTGTGAAAATAGACTGTCTTCATTTTTTTTTGCCAATAGCGACAAGGGTTTCTATGAGAGAGGCATACAAAAAACCTTCAATATGACAACAAGTTATAGAACAAAACGGCGCATATTCGACTTAAATTGGATCATTCTAACTGTGGTAATTGAATTATTGATTTTATGCAAAAATAATGATTTTTTTCCATACCTCATATTTTCCTGTGCCTGAGTTTTCTCATGAAATAAATCTACATGTATTCATGAAATTGTTTGAACTTGTTTTTGTACTACAACAATTTTGGAAACTGAATATGATATGAATTACTTAAATACATCTTTCTTTAAAAAAAATACTTGACCCTGTAGCCACCAACAAAAAAATTCCGCTATTTTGCTAATCGATATGAGCCGTTACTTTTTATGGCCCTCCCCTCAGACATCGCCTGGATCCGCCCCTGTACCAACCGGAAGGGCAAAACTATTGAAAGGGGCAAAAATTCATTATTTTCGAAAAAAAAATATATCTCGAAAACGGTGAGACTTTTATAATGGGAATTTTGTCATAGCAGGTGGGTTATCCTTTGATCTACATTCTCCCTCGGTTTGACGTGGTCTTTACGGGACACCCTGTATACAAAGACATTTTTCAGGAATATTTTTATTCAATCTATTCCATTCCATATGTATCTTATTCCAAATTTCCTCATCAGAAGAATGATCACTATCATATGCTCTTTCAAAATATGATCTTAGTTCACTTTTATATTTATTTTCTACTGTATCAATAAGAGCTTTAGAATTTATAGGTTTAGCAGGATCAAAAATTCTTTGTATGTATGTAAGTCCGTAACTATCGTTACTTTGGAACCGGTTACTTTACATTTGTGGAAGGCGCGACTACGTTACTCAAAAATACCGTTCCAAAATCGCGGTATTGAAATACCGTCTCAACCCTAATTACCTCGTGTTAACGTAAGTAATGCTGGCCCAGTGTGGCAGCATACTTCGTTAGGTTGGCAACCTCGCAATCGGACATGTGTGCACACACATATATTTAGTATTCTGTAGTGCACACCACAGCATACTAAATATATAAGAAGTGCTAACCACAGAATACTAAATATATAAGAAGTGCTAACGCCGTGTTAAATCAAGGCAACAATTTGGCCGATATTTTGTCCGCCATCATTAAGTGTTACATGGCGGGAAAATTTGAATACGAAGGTACAGGGCCCCCGCAAGGGTCATCAACGCCCGCGTGCCGAAAATATTTTGGCGCCCCTTAAAGGGGGGAAGTGGAGAAAAACGTCGCAGGATAATCGGCAAAAAATGTTTCAGTTTTTGTTAGGAATTTATTTGTAGAAGGGTTAAAAAAACTATCAGCAACCTTTATTGAATGCCTTAAGAACTTTATGCTGTCAGTTGTTGCATAATACATTTTTTAAATGTTTCATTATTTTATTCAAGCATTCGATCAAAACCGCATTTTATTTTAATTTTGTAATGAAACTGCAGAGTTTTCAAAACCTGAGCTTTATTCTTCTTTGAATTATTCATAATATTATATTAAAATATTAATATTATTATTAATAATTATTAAATATTATTCCATACTCCCAACCATCCTCCCTTTGTTGAAGTCTAGCTTTTTTTTGCTCTCGAAATTTTGCAGTAGAAGGTCGTTTTCTCTTGTATGGCTCCTAGAATTTAAGAAAAACTTGATCCAAAATTGGTTAAGACATTCACCCATGATTTACTTTGCGCCATCCCTTTGAGAATAACCCGTATGTTTTCATTTTTATGAATTTGAACCTTAAATCCGAGCCTTTAAACCTAAACGGAGTTAATATTAATAATAATAATAAGTTAAGACCGATCTGAAGCACATACCCTGTTCCTGTTATAATAATTAATTTTTGGCAAAGGTGAAATATAATTTTTTTAGAATGTCAAACGGCTACGAACATCAAATAAATAATACAGATCCAGGGTGCATATTAAAAAAAAATTAAGTATAATATATGATGGTGGCCCCAGGTAACAAATTCAAAATATCAAAGTCGATTCAATTTTTTCACGATTACAAACAATACTTCCCTATTTGAAGCAAATAAAAATAA
The DNA here is from genome assembly GCF_914767665.1 of Harmonia axyridis. Classification (NCBI taxonomy): domain Eukaryota; kingdom Metazoa; phylum Arthropoda; class Insecta; order Coleoptera; family Coccinellidae; genus Harmonia; species Harmonia axyridis. The sequence goes on along the minus strand of NC_059502.1, from coordinate 39,739,214 downwards.
TATTATAGTATATAGGTATGGGCTAATTTAGGATGTGCACCATTTTAAACAGAAAAAAAATATTGAATTTTATAGACTAATAGAAATGCTAATACTGTATGTGGATAGGTACTTACCATTACATAAAATTTAATTTAATCACAACAAGAAACAGTAAAACAAACCACAATTACACAAAATACAAATCTTTCCAATTATCTGAGTATTTTAATTTTTTGCGTCTTGACCTCAACCCCTAAACGTTGCAAAACAAAATAACTATTCTTTGGATAGGTTTCTGCTGTTATAGCATAGCAAGCAGATTTTGGTAGTTTCAGAAATTCTCTGTAACATGTAGTATTTTTCCTACAGATGGTGGCGAAAGTTTCAGTAATTCCCCTGGCTAAAAGCTATCGCTTCGGTATTTATGATTGTTTATGTGTACCATATGCGTTTTAGTGATGATCCAAGAAATGGTGCCCGCCGTCCGGTGCAAGGTGGCCCATAAAGAAATCCCGTACCGACAAAGGGATGATTATTTATGATTTGTTTACTCGAAAAGAATCGTATAATTGCAATCTGTGGCCGAGGTTATTTTATAGGGATTGTGACGTTCGGGAACTTGTTTGGATGTGTAAAAGATGTCTTTGCACGTTCAAAATTGTTGAAAAAATAAAAAAAAACTTTTTCAAAAACCTTTGGTCTTTCGGATTTTCATGCGGTCTATAAGAGATTTTGGCGCCCCTTAAGAGTGGCGCCCGTGTGCGGTGCACGCGTTGAACGCGCGGTTGCGGGGGCCCTGCGAAGGTATGACAATTCATTGAAATTGTTGGAATATTATTAGTATTTATTTTAGGTTATGTTGTTATAATTTCGAATTAAAACAAAAAAATATCATTGAAAAGTTTTATTTATCAAAGGAAATTTACATATTTGCTTAAAATAATAATTATTTATAAAAATCAATACATAATATACATTATATTGGGAGATTTACACTATACCTGACTGAAAAAAAATACCTATTTATACCTACTCTATAAAATTATATCTGATGAATAACTGAATTGATACATTTCTGAAGCAATATTCAAATTTCTACACATACATGAAAGATAAAAATCTTCAGTTGGTTTAATCTATCTTCCTGCGTTACAGTGCTCATTTCGTAATTCACTTTAATTATCACAGGTCTTCTTTGGTACTTCATTTTCAGCTCATTTGGAGGTTGTAGGTGGATATGAAAAAAAAAGATTATAAATAGCGATCAATTAGTAGGTAATTCATTTTAATTTGATATGATAATTCTGGATCACGTAGATGGTTATTGTTAGAATCATTAATATTTTCCATACAAGAAACATTTGGGGAAGTTCTACAATCATATGGCTGATGATTATAAATTTGATACTTCAATAAATGCCGAGGAACAGAATTTAACTTTAATATAGTTGGTTCTGAAGGATTATAAAAATCACAACTAAGGATATATTAGAACATTGAATTACAATATGAGGAAAACCCCGGTCTTATTTTGTTCTAAATTTATTTTCTCATGGATTACCTGACCTTACCTTACCTGAAACCTAAAACAGAACTTGTAATAAATAAGTGACAATAAAAACTACTTTATCTGTTCATTGCCACCATACAAATACAAACACAATTTATTGTTGGTTATATATATCATATTGAAAAACTCGAACGCTGATTGGCCTGTTATGAGAATAAAATTTTTACATCGTGATATGTATGCATGATGTATACCGTGTATGCTGAGTGTATGTGACGTCACATCTGTCTGTTGCCAATGCTAGCACTAGCGGTTTCACCCCCCTGGTGCACACCTTAGAACATTAATATATTCTATCTATATTCTAAGGGTAAAACATAATAAATAGTCATAATATACCCTCTTACTGTCTTGCCTGCTGAAAAGGTGTTAGAAATTAAAGTTTTTTAACTATACTAAGAAGTTTTGAGTTGATTTTGTTTTCAATATTGAAAAGGAATTCTGAAGGTATGGACTTTATTATTATTAATTATTTACTGCAAGAAATTCACAAATTCAGTGCTATGTAGTTGGTTGACACAATTCATATTATAATAAGAAAAAGTAGTTTTTTTTTAACATTTCTGGTTCCTACGAAAGGAGATATCCTGTAATGTTCAGAGAAAATCGTGAGAACCAAGGACAGAAGTGGATTATTAGTATGTGAAGAGTTTGGTAAGATTATTTGAGAAATGTTAGCAAATGTCTTTCATCTAAAACTTATTATAGTGCTAATAATTTTTTGGGAGAAATGGCAACCTGAAGTATTCCATGAAATATGCAGTTCACATTTTGTATGAAACGTGAGGAATAATTATCCTGAAAGAACTTCATCCCATAGACCTAATATCCATGAACCGAGTGTCACGAGTGTCCATGGATATTAGGTCTATGATTTAACCCAAAGATTTGTACAGGTTAGTTCAATTTAAATTATGTTACTAATCTCATTCTACTTATTTCAGAATTATAAAAAAATGGATAATTCCACTACAAGAATGAAAAAATATAAAAGAAAAATAGCCTGATCACATATACGTCAAACTTTAAACGTAAAATCACAGCCCAAACGGGACCATCTAGAGCAAAAATGACAAGAATAAGACCCCCCTCAAAATCGTCTGGAGATCCCGGGAAAAATTCCAAACCTTCGATTCTCCCCGCGGTTTTCGAGTATACGGGGTGTTTCGGATCATTTTGACATTTCAAGTCCCATATTTCTGTGGTATCTGTGGACAATTTGACTGTCAGTGTCATGTTAATAATAAATATTCCATTTCGATATATGAAAGTTCTTGAAAAAGTTTGCAGTTTCCAAAATTGTTATTCAATATTTAAATAAATGCCGACAGATAAAATGCAAAGTCTTCGGCTAATCAAAAATTCGATAGATATTTGTCAAAATTTGGAAATGAACATTTATAACATCGAATGCATTTTCCTCAATTCAGGTTTGTTTGAAGGGTTTGTATTATTTGGAATTAATTGGATGAATGTTACTTTATTTCAGGAATTTTTCGTTTATTTTCCACAACTATAAAACTACATTCCCTTTCGTGAGAATTTGAATTTATTGCGACAGAAGATGGAACTACCAAAGAGAATAGAAGCTTCATTCATCAATTCAGTCTTGGATTGGAGTAAAAGTTATGCTACTATGAAACAGTATTAAACAGATAGAAAGACTCCTTATAGATAATTAACAATTGGCTTTATTACTGGAAAAAAAGAGTCAAGTTAGTCAGATAACAGTCAAAAGTTTCCATGAGTTTTTTGAATATCTAAAATATACACTTTTACGACAGAGGAGTGCAAAAATATAAGTGACCACTCCGTTTTTGAAGAATTTGAGTGCAGTGCTGTTGAATTTATAATGAATAAGTCAAATCTTTCATACTAATAATTTCAACTATATATGTATACCCTGTTATATTATTTTCCACTCAACTGAAACATGTATTAATAAGCCTTGGAAATTAGAGACTCTCAAACTTATAACCTGATTTCTCAAAAAGGTTTCACCAAGATAAGATATTGTAGGTAATTGCTTATGAGGTAACATAGGCCATGGGTATTTGAAAGGCAAGTCTATTCATTATGTCTCTTTTTAGTTGGTTTATTATAGCTATACTGAATATTTCTAAAAATAACATTCACTTCAGATGTGAATTAATTAAATTTGGACTTATGCTTCATATCATATATGACTATGAAATTGAGAAAGACATATTCTTCTAAATTCCATTATAAGTCTTTCGAATAGTACTTTGAAGATATTGATTTCAATGACGTATGGAATATATCAGTTGAAATACTAGTCAAAATGTTACGACAAATAAATTTTGAAGGATCATTCAGTATATGAAGAATTTTAACATGGCAGTCACTTTCGAAATTGGTATCAATTTTCCAGCAATTCAATGAAGGTATAAAATACTTTAAAAAGCAACTATTTAGTGAAAATTTCCATGTCATGAATGAATGATCAAATTTGTATAAAAATGTAGATACCTACCTATTTGTTCACTAAAGTTTCCAATTTTTTAATCATTATAGGAATAGGTGCTATATGGCCATTTCAAAAATGCTATCCTACTGATTTATTCATTGCTTTTCATTTTGGTAAGAATTAAATTATTCATTGATTCAGATCCAAAGTTAACATTTGAAAAAATCAAGTCAATGTAGTTATTCGAACCCACTAATATGGGTCAATAGTATTGGCCGATACAATTTTAGTACCGATTTCAAATACTCAGTTCCTTTTGACTGATGTAAAAATTGAACAATGATCTTTGTATCTTGAAATGAGTTTTGCACTTTTCCAGTGTTCAACAATGAGATAATTATTAAATTGACTCAAGAAATTAACAGAGTATGCTATATCAGGACTAGTTAATACTGCTGAAGATATTAATAAACCTATTAATTTCTTATATGGTTCATCATTACAACTCTCTTTTGTTGAATCAAAATTCAATTTAGTTTTCACATGTTCACAATCAGACATGTTGAATTATTGCAATACATATTTGAAGAATATAATCGATAGCTTTACTACCTTTTCCATAATTTCTAGTAATATTCATCCCTAATCATTTTTTAGCTTCCCCTAATTTCTTTATCATAAAATTTTCTATCAGAAAATTCATTCAGAATTAACATTAGTTAAAACAAAAAAGTCATCCATGTACAATGCAACAATAGTAAGCCAGTTATTTTTTGATTTATGTAAATACTATGATCAATTGTTGATCTTTTGAAACTTTTATCTATCAAAATTTTATTTACTATATAGGACATAAATTGCCCTGTTTAATTCACCCAGAGCCACAAGTCTCGTTCTATAACATAGCATCAATACAATCTTCAGATACTAAAAAACTCCTTAGTTCGTCAGGAATTTCCAATAGGTCCTTCAAATTGTTGCAATTATATTGTATTTCTTCACAAAATATGGAATAGAAGAATAATTTGCTGCTCAACTGAGAAATGTATTGATAAACCTTGGAAATGAGGGACTTCTTATAACCTGATTTCTCAGATATAGGTATCCGAAAGGTAGATCTATTATTCATTCTGCCTCTTTTCAGTTTGTTTATTACAGCTATACTGAATATTCCTAAAACAAAAATCTCACTGTAGGTCTTTTCGTAGATCTTATCGAACGATTATGTAAATTCCATATTTGTCAAAACTGAAAATAAACATTGAATGCAATTTCTTTATTTCAGGTAGTATTTCTATTAATGAGTCAATTGAATAAATGTAACTTCATTTTGGGGCCCACAAGTAAATATCCAATGGAATGATAGCCCTTAAAATATATCTATTATTCATTTTGAATTGACTTACAAGAATATCAATATTTTCATCGGCAAGACATAAAACGACAAATTTTCTTTCAAAGTTGAAATTCAGAGAAAAATATGCTAATAATTGTCTATTGTAACTATTAAATAAACAAAAAAAAGGACCATAAAAAGGATTACAACTTAACTAACAAACATAAACTTTTTTTGTCAATTTTTCCCACCCAATCATCAATTAAATTTGGACTTATGCATCATACATGTCTCTATAAAGAAGAAATGTGCTAATTTGAAATCTTAATGTTGGGATTATATTATTATTCAATATTCTCTAAAAATTTTTTACAAACCTATACGCATGAATAACTTTCTTGAAAGACTGACGCTCACATTTTGATTATTCATTTCTCCCAAATTCTTCAAAGAAAGAAATTGCCATTTCTGGAAAAATGAGATCTGGGAATTTGGTTGATATCGGTTATTTTTTATTCATTATTAAAGAATACAATATACGATTTATATTTCAACAAAATTTTAAAACATGCGTGTCACTGACAATAATGATCTTAGAGAAATCTTTGTTTATGGTTATGACTGCGTTCGGCAAATCCACACTAGGGATGGGCAAATGTCAGAAAACTATCGATATCTATATATTGTATCGATATTTTCTGACACTATCGAAATGTGTCGAAATATGTAAGAGTAAAATATCGATATATATCGCTGTGATATTTTGGTGTGAGAAAATTCTGTTGATTTGAATAAAGTTTTTCTATCATAGAGGATAATAATAAGATTCAGATGACAAGATTCAGTGGAAAACGACATATTTAGTAGTTTGCTTCCATTTTTATGGAGTATTTTGTCCTCCTGAACATTTATAGGGACATTGATGTTGACGAGGACGCTGTGATTACAAGGTTTTCAAAGGGTTCAAAGTTTTAAAGACCAAATTAGATTTTGTGATGTAGTTGCCAATTGTCTTTGTCTTCTTTTTTTCATATTAAACAATGTAATTTTTTTTAAATTTCTACCTGAATGGTTAAAACCCTGATAAGTAAATAATGGTATTATAATACAACAAATACATAAGGGTACAACTTTTTTTGCGAAATTCGAGGCTTTATTGTAAAAAACTGGTTATACATTTATAATTCAAAGTATTGCCCATCGCTGGTCACTACTTTCTCCCATCTTTCGGACAGCGTACGAATTGAAAAAACTGGTCATCTTTTGAAGCGATCCACGAATCGATTCAAGTTTTTACTTCTTCATAAGATCGGAAGTGTTGGTCAGGCAGGCCGTGTGCTATTAATTGAAACAAGTGATAGTCCGTGGGAGCAACGTCTGGAGAATACGTCGGGTAGGGTTGTGGGGTAGGAATTCCCATTTTAACGTTTCCAAGTATATCTTGACTACTTTCGCAACATGGGGTCGAGCATTGTCATGCAGTAAAATCAATTCATCTTCTCTCTCGTTGTTCTTACTAATGATTTTGCCCAAAGTCAACACCAGATATCTCATTCCAAAACTATGCACACCGCCTATTCATTTGTTATCTGCATACCATACCCATAATTTTATTTAAAATCCAATTATAGAAGTATTAATTTTAGGATATGCTAAAACGGACCAAATATTTGGACCCGAAGCTCATGAGTTACAGATACTCCCAAAGATCCTAAATGAAGAATAACTGTCATGCGCGAGAATGCCGAGAATTCCCTTCAAATACGATTTTGACGTTGATGTTATTTTGTTCCAAACAACAACAAAATTTACATTTTCTGTTGTTTCCCATTTTAATTGCAGAGTGGGATGAAACAGGTAGGTATATATGTAGAATTTTCCAAAATTCGTCTATAATTGAGCTTTCTTTGTAGATGAAATTTGGTATTATTATATCAACAGCTACAAAAATATACAAAACCTTCTGCAGACCAATTTTTGAATATAAACACATTATACAGAACTGAACTAATGCCAATAAGGGAAAGACTGCTAAAATTTCCAAGGAAACTCTTCTAAAATCCACACAACATTGAACTAAAGTGACCATTGATGCGAATATGATAGAAGTTGTTTATTATTATTATATTTATTTGTAGCTTGTGATTTGATAAAATGAAAGAGAATTTTGTATGATGAGATTGAATTGAAAGTGCCCTTTTGTTACGATGAATAAGTATTCAAATTAAAGCTTCTTAATTATATATATATATATATATATATATATATATATATATATATATATATATATATATATATATATATATATATATATATATATATATATATATATAATCGGGTTCAAAACGTCTTTCGACGTTGTCCGATGCCTAATTTCCACATCAGAGGATCACTGCATTGATCTTCAGTAAGGTTTCTTTCACTCATCGCTCTCAATATTCCTTCCTTCCAGGTCTTCCTCTTTTCCTTCGTCCTGCTGGTATCCACTCCATAGTTCTCTTAGGTTTTCTCGTGCTAGGCATTCTCTGGATGTGTCCGTACCAAATCAGCTGTCTTCTTTCAATGTCCGTTGTCAGAGATCCTTCCACACCCATTCGGAGCTTCACTTTTTCATTTCTTACTCGATCTCTACGAGATATTCCCAAGGATCTCCTGAAAACGTCCATTTCCACTGCCTCCAGTTTTCTTTTATTTCTCTCTGATATTCTCCACGTTTCGGCTCCATATAGAAGGTTGCTCTTAATAAGCGTTTCATATATATTGAACTTCCGCTGCTTCCCTATTTCTTGAGACCAGAATATTCCATTGAGGCAACCAATAGTTCTTCTAGCCTGGGCTATTCTCTTTTTTATTTCTACGTCGTCTTTCCCTGTAGTATCGAAGACAACTCCCAGATAGGTGTATTCGTCACATGATGTAATTGTTTCATTATTTTCTAGGTGGATATTCGAGAGGGCAGTTCCTATGGGAAGATATTTCGTTTTTTGTATATTTATTTCTAGCCCCCATCTTCGGTACTCTTCTTGCAATTTCCTGGCCATATATTCAACATCGTCTTTATCATTGGCCATGATGACCTGGTCGTCTGCAAACTGTAGTGTCAACAGACACATCTCTCCCAGATCTACACCCATCCCTCTGCATTTACGTTTCCACTGATTAAGTGCTCTTGCAATATAGATCTTGAAAAGGGTGGGTGATACACAGCAGCCTTGTCGCAGTCCCTTATTCACAGCAAATTTTGTTGACAGTTTATTGCCCATTTTTATTTGTGATGTTGTCCCGTCATACATGTTCCTCAAGGCCTTGATAACTGTTTGGTTCAAGTTAGTCTCTTGTAGTACTTTCCACAACCTATTCAGAGGAACAGTATCATATGCCTTGTGCAGATCGATGAACATCAGGTGCGTTTCCTGATTTACGGCCGACTTCTTCTCTATCAGTTGTTTGAGAGAAAATATATTATCGTTACAGGATCTTCCAGCTCTGAAACCTGATTGTTCTTCCTCCTCCTCTGTTTTGTATTCAGTCTCGATTAGATCTCTGATAATTCTTCCGTATAGTCTGCTCAAAGTGCTAGTCACTGCTATGCCCCTGTAGTTTGTGAGGTCCAATTTATTGCCTTTCTTGTGAATTGATGTTAAATATGAGTTCTTCCAGTCGCCGGGTATTTCCGCTCCATTTAAATATTGGTTCATACACCACGTAAGTGTCTCGAATAATTTTTCGGACGCGTTTTTGATGAGCTCTGCTGGTATTCCTTCCGGTCCCGTGGATCGCGCATTTTTCAAATCTTTTATGCGTTTTTTTACGAATTCGGTATCAACGACTATATTTTCTCCTTCAATAATCACTTCTGAGGGTGAGATACTGTTGTATTCATCTCTATTTTCTGAGAGTAGTTGTCCATAGTATTCCTTCCAATCTTCTATCTTTTCTCAATTCTATATTTGTTTTCACTTTTTCGTTTGCTTTTAGTCGACCTATGAACTTCCACGTTTCCGAGCATTTTCTTCCCCCAGTATAGCTATTGACCTCTTGGCATTTACGGTCCCACATCTGTCTTTTAGCTGCTGTTACTGACTGTCTGGTTGTTCTCTTTATTGCCATATATACTTCCTTATCTTCCTGCTCTCTACTACTGATCCATTTCAAGTAGGCACTCTTTTTCTTTGCAATGAGGTCTTCTATCTCTTCCGTCCACCATAGTTTGTTACTTGCCTTCTGTCTCCATAGTCCAAGCGCCTCTTCAGCAGCTTTTTTGATGCTATTCACCATGTTCTCATAAACTTCTTCCACCCTTTGTTCTCGGAACCCATCTGTCAGTTTTTCATCTAATCTTGTACGGAACAGTCCTCGTGCTTTCATGGGTCAGGCTGTCCAGGTTGTATTTTGTATATGTCATCATTTCTGCCTGGTCGTTGTTGTTCGTGTCAGCCCCTCTGAACTGTTTGAGTGGAAAGAGAATTTTTGCTTTTACCAGATAATGGTCCGATCCACATGTGACGCCTCTGTATGCTCGGACGTCATTTGTCTGTAGGGCCGAGTCTTGTTTAACAATGATAGAGTCAATTACAGATCGTAGATTCCTTGTTGTAGGTATGTATAGCTTTATGTTTGTAGAAGCCATTTGCTATCTTCAGTTCATGGCTTTCACATAATTCAATAAGCCTTTCTCCGTTGTCATTTTGATCGTCTTCTCCATATGGTCCCACCACTTTACTGTATTTTCTCCTTCCAACTCTCCCATTCAGATCTCCCATAATAATTAACTCTCGGTTGTCTCCAATTTTCAAAATTTCATCGTTTAGTTTTTCAAAGAAATCATCCTTCACAGCATATGGTTCGTCATTGGATATAGAGAGATACATTTATTTAATCATGTAACCAATACAGTTGTTGATCTTGTCAATCGCAATTCATTTACAAAAGGTAAAGCCAAAAAAACAAAAGAGTAAGAAAAATAAATTCTACAGTTCCTCAAAATTTCTTTCATTTAGGAACTCGTTTAAACTATAATAGCATTTCTTTACAAGAAAACTTTTAAGGGTACTTTTCTGTACCCTGAGAGATCGATTTTTGAATTTTTCAGGTAAATTATTCCATATTGACAACAAACTATATATAACATTTCTCTGCAAGTATGAGAAGTTTGGCTTATCCTCAATTAAACGATTTTTCCCTCTGGTGTTATAGGGATGTTCTATATTTTTGAACTCAGAAGGATTATTAATGACAAACATTACACACTCATATATACACAAACTGTAAAGGGTTAATATACTAAAGTTTTTAAATATAGTTTTACAGGTTTCAGTTTGTTTCATTCCAAAAATTACTCTTAAACATTTTTTTTGTAGTAGAAAAATTCTACCGTATACACCCAGTATGGTAATCGGTTGACCTCTTAAGTTGATGTTAATTCTCAGTATATTCTCGTCTACGGCCTCATAGAAGGTGATATTCCGTTGGTAGGTCTTACGTATCAGAACCGAGACTCCCCTTTTCGCTCTCTGGTGTTTTGCAACTCCAGTATGCACATGCACATAATTCCCTACTATTTCTATTCCGACTCCCTTCTTCTTTGTCTCAGTTAACACGACAATGTCAATACTCAATTTTGTTATTTCCTCGATCACTTCCTCCATCTTTCCTGAAATATCCTGCACATTCCAGGTGCCCTGGTGCCCATACTCATTATCCTAATTTTGTCATTGAACCACAGTCAACGTTGAACTGTTGGTGAACTTGGAATGAACAACTGGCCCTAAATATACACATCTGGAGCGTTCGGCAAAGATATCTGATCAATCAGATGTCGATCTTTTTCGTCGGACGTTTTCGACCTAGCAAAACAATTTTATCCACAGAGTTTACCTTTGTAATAGATCAAATGCATATTACTGCGTTCGATATATGCCCATCGGTGCGGAGCGTGCGGTGTAAGGTGTAAACGGTTGATAGGTCACGTGACCACGGAGCAATAGGTGCGTACTTGATTTGCCGAACGATGACGGAGCTGATATCGAAGAATTTTTGAATGTGTTTTGTGAAAAGAAAAAAGCAATTTCGTCGATTGAAATTATTGGAGACGGCCAGACTAGATCTAATTTGTCTCCTCGTGATATCAGGATGTATTCTACATAATGTGTTTATCTTGAAAGAGTTGAAAGGAGATAATCCTGAGGATATTGTTGATGAACCACTTAATGAAAAAGTTGGAAATTTTGTAGACATCGAAAATATGTATCATCAATCAGGGAACCAATTAGAAGAGAGTAAAAGGAATTTTATGATCTATTCTTTGAACATGGATGAATGATTTCTTCTCTGAGATACAATTATGAACTTCGTAATATAAACCGTTATTTTTAATAATAATATTTTTTTCCTAAATGCCTTTAACATATACAAACATAAGAAGAACTCTAAATATACAGGGTGTCCCGTAAAGACCACGTCAAACCGAGGGAGAATGTAGATCAAAGGATAACCCACCTGCTATGACAAAATTCCCATTATAAAAGTCTCACCGTTTTCGAGATATTTTTTTTTTGAAAATAATGAATTTTTGCCCCTTTCTATGGTTTTGTCCTTACGGTTGGTACAATTTTACATCAGTCAGAAGGACCTGTGTTTGAAATGACTGCCTCGGTACTAAAATTGTATCAGCCAATACTATTGACCCATGTTAGTGGGTTCGATAACTACACTGATTTGATATTTTTCAAATGTTAACTTTGGATCTGAATCAATGCATAATTCAATTTTTACCAAAATGAAAAGCAATGAATAAATCAGTACGATAGCATTTTTAAACTGTCCATATAGCACCTATTCCTATAACGATTAAAAGATTGGAAACTTTAGTTAACAAATAGGTATATACATTTTCATAAAAGTTCAATAATTCATTCATGCCATGGAAAGTTTTAATAAATAGTTACTTTTTAAAGTATTTTATACCTACATTGAATTGCTGGAAAATTGATACCAATTTCGAAAGTAACTCCCATGACCTATGTTACCTCATAAGCAATTGTAATATCATATCTTGGTGGAACCTTTTTGAGAAATCTGATATATAGTCATTATCATGATTCATTTCATCACTAGCCCACCACTGAATCCGGATTATCTAGTGATATTTCTATATCATCCCTTTTCTATGATAACTTCATCTCGACTGGTACTAATTACATTGTTACCTGGATTCTGTACCCCTTTGATCGTTCACCAGAACCCACAAAGATCATTTTTGTCCATATACCTTTGAGAAATATGCAACAGAAGACTATGCAAAATACATCAATACAATCTTAAGATGCTAAAAAACTTCTTAGTTCTTCAGGAATTTCCAATAGGTCCTTCAAATTGTTGCAATTATATTGTATTTCTTTACAAAATATGGAATAGAAAAATAATTTGTTGCTCTACTGAAAAATGTATTGATAAACCTTGGAAATGAGGGACTTCTTATAACCTGATTTCTCAAAGATGTTACACCTAGATATGATATTACGATTATTTATGACGCAACATCAGCCATGGGTATCAGTTTGTTTATTATAGCTATACTGAATATTCCTAAAACAAAAATCTCACTGTAGGTCTTTTCATAGATCTTATCGAACGATTATGTAAATTCAATATTTGTCAAAACTGAAAATAAACATTGAATGCAATTTCTTTATTTCAGGTAGTATTTCTATCAATGATTCGATTGAATAAATGTAACTTCATTTCAGGGCTCACAAGTAAATATTCAATGGAATGATAGCCCTTAAAAATATATCTCTTATTCATTTTGAATTGACTTACAAGAATATCAATATTTTCATCGGCAAGACATAAAATGACAAATTTTCTTTCAAAGTTGAAATTCAGAGAAAAATATGCTAATAATTGTCTATTGTAACTATAAAATAAACAAAAAAAAGGACCATAAAAAGGAATACAACTTAACTAACAAACATAAACTTTTTTTGTCAATTTTTCCCAGCTATTCATCAATTAAATTTGGACTTATGCATCATACATGTCCCTACAAAGAAGAAATGTGCTTATTTAAAATCTATAAGCATGAATAACCTTTAAAGACTGATAATAACGCTCACATTTTGATTATTCATTTCTCCCAAATTCTTCAAAGAAAGAAATTGCCATTTCTGGAGAAATGAGATTTGAGAATTTGGTTGATATCGGTTATTTTTTATTCATTGTTAAAGAATACAATATACGATTTATATTTGAACAAAATTTTAAAAAGCATGACATGCGTCTGTCTGACAATTATGATCATAGAGAAATCTTTGTTTATGGTTATGATGAAATCGTTACGGTTACTGACTGCGTTCAGCAAATCCACACTAGGGATGGGCAAAGGTCAGAAAACTATCGATATATATTGTATCGATATTTTCTGACACTATCGAAATATGTAAGAGTAAAATATCGATATATATATCGCTGTGATATTTTGGTGTGAGAAAATTCTGTTGATTTGAATAAAGTTTTTCTATCATAGAGGAGAATAATAAGATTCAGATGACAAGATTCAGTGGAAAACGACATATTTAGTAGTTTGCTTCCATTTTTATGGAGTATTTTGTCCTCCTGAACATTCATAGGGACATTGATGTTGACGAGGACGCTGTGATTACAAGGTTTTCAAAGGGTTCAAAGTTTTAAAGACCAAATTAGATTTTGTGTTGTAGTTGCCAATTGTCTTCTTTTTTTCATATTAAACAATCTAATTTTTTTTAAATTTCTACCTGAATGGTTAAAACCCTGATAAGTAAATAATGATATAATAATACAACAAATACATAAGGGTACAACTTTTTTTTGCGAAATTCGAGGCTTTATTGTAAAAAACTGGTTATACATTTATAATTCAGAGTATTGCCCATCGCTGGTCACTACTTTCTCCCATCTTTCGGACAGCGTACGAATTGAAAAAATGGTCATCTTTTGAAGCGATCCACGAATCGATCCAACTTTTACTTCTTCATAAGAGTGGAAGTGTTGGTCAGCCAGGCCGTGTGCTATTGATTGAAACAAGTGATGGTCCGTGGGAGCAACGTCTGGAGAATACATCGGGTGGGGTTGTGGGGTAGGAATTCCCATTTTAACGTTTCCAACTATATCTTGACTACTTTCGCAACATGGGGTCGAGCATTGTCATGCAGTAAAATCAATTCATCTTCTCTCTCGTTGTATTGCGGCGGTTTGTCTTTCAATGCTCGACACAAACGCATTAATTGCGTTCGATAACGATCGCCTGTGATTCTTTCAGTCATAATACACTACGCCGAGCTGGTCCCACCAAATACTGAGCATGACCTTAGAACCGTGAATATTCGGTTTGGCCGTCGATGTGGAAGCATGGTCGGGATATCCTCATGATTTTATGCGCTTGGGTTTATCGTAATGAACCCATTTTTCGTCTCCAGTCCCAATCCGATGCAGAAACCCCTTCCGTCTTTGTCTTGCAAGCAGCTGTTCACAAGCAAATAAACGCCGTTCAAACACCTCCCGGCTTCAACTCGTACCGCACCCAATTTTCTTGTTTCTGAGTCATTCCTATTACTTTCAGGCGTTTTGAAATAGCTTTTAGTGTCACTCCTATTGATCCTACCAATTATTGTTGCGTTTGACATGAGTCTTGATCAATTATTGCCTCCAATTCTGCATCTTCAGAAAACTTCTCTCTTCCACCGCGATGCTGGTCTTCGACATCAAAATCACCATTCTTGTAGCGTTGAAACCACTCTTCTATTTATTTATTTAATCAAACGGAACAAGCCATTTTACAGATGTACCAGAAAATAACTAAACCTAGACATAAACAATATCGTTGGTACGTTCTTCCACCAATATCGGTCTCACTATAGGTATTTGAAAGCATTCGATGAACCTCAGCCGCGGATTTCTTCATATTTTAGTAGAAAATTGAAACCTCCCGCAAATGACGAGAATTTGGCTCTTAAGCTAACATGGTTAATCGTGAATAACTTTATGATGCAGACACAAATCGACTAACATGTCAATGGCGTTATGTTCACAAATACCACAAATACAAATACAAGTTTGAGTATGGATGTGTGGTCTGGAGCCCTAGGTATAGTGTACACATCAGAGGTTTGGAAAATATACAGAGGCGATTCTTGAAGTACGTTAGTTTTAGGCTCGATGGTGTTTATCCAAACCGTGGTGTACCACATGATCAGTTGTTGAGTAGATTCCAAGTTGATTCTTTAGAGCGGCGTCGTACCTACTTAGGTATACTCTTTCTTAGAAATTTATTTCATTCATTAATCGACTGTCCCTGTTTGCTATCACTAGTTGAACTTCATGTTCCTAGATTGCCTGTACGCAGCCCAACTACATTTTATATACCTTTTCCACGCTCTAACGTCCTTCTTTTTTCGCCTCTGTATCGTATATGTCATGACTACCAAATATTAGGGAGAGAAAGAAATGAAACGAAGCGACCCAAGGACGCCAGCGACATCTGGTCTGTCAGTTGTAAACAAAATTGGTTAAAATATTATTACGGAGGCTATTTATAAACTATATAAGATTAGATTAATCTAATCTAACCTAATCTTTGCTTTTGAGTTAAATCAAAGATTAGGGTTAAATCTTTGTTTGTAAACGTGCTGTGCAAAGATTAGTGTTGTGGTTATTAAGCACACGTGTTATTGAACCTGTTTATCAAAGATTAATATTAATTTGCTGTTCTTTTCAAGATGAGTCGTGGTTCATATTGTTTGGTATTAACCTGCCCGAACAATAAAAATAAAAACCCAAAGCTCGCGTTTTTTACATTACCGAAGGACATGAAAATGTAAGTTTAAGTAGTCAATTCAATATAACAAAATCATCTAATTTCTATTATTATTCAGTGCCAAAAGTTGGATCGAATTCTCTGGACGCAAAGATCTTGGGGACCTGGGTGCTTCGAAAGACTATAGAATGTGTAGTGAGCATTTTACAGAAAACCAGTTCAAATGTATATATCCACGGACATTGCTTTGGCGTGGAAGTATTCCTCATGTGAATGGACCTAAATCAGATGTTCTTCCTGAATCAGAGTCTAAGATGATCATCCATGAAGAAACTGTTCAAACGGATCAAAACGTACCTCTATCTGATATTGGTGAGTTTTTCCTGTTATTAATTGAATCACAAATGTTTAGATTAAATATCACACAAAGGAATTGAAAAATGTGTGACATTGTATTTCTTTTTTTGTAGAAAGATTCTGCGTTTGCTGTGAACAAATATTATCATTTGATAATTTTTGAAAAGCGGACACATGAATAATAAT